>NW_022601871.1:0-1614 GCF_009176505.1 Sitodiplosis mosellana | reverse complement strand
TTGCATTCTACAGATACCCACCAGGTGTTGACCCGATCAAATGCCCAAACTACCCATACTGCGGTACTGATGCTGGTTCCCTTGTTGTGCCACCAGTTGCTCCAATCGTTCCAGCCCCATATATTTCAGCTCCATATATTTCAGCCCCAATCCTCCCAATTGGCTCCCGCTACTACTACGTCAGCAAATGAATTACAAGCCTAAATCCAAGCATTTCTAATACAATTCATCTAAATTGAACCTAATAAATCAATAACAACTGAAAAGTATTGGTTTTTATTATTACTCCTTCCTTGCTTTCGTCCTATTGGCTTCTGAGTTGATTATTTTTTATTACGATAGTATAATGATGTTATCTCACACCTTTTTGGTATTTCCGGCTTGGAACAGGGAATTTGAACGAGTTTACCGTATCGTTTGTTACTGTAATAGGATTCTTATTGACGATCTCCTGTTATTTGATTTCGATATGGAAATTAAAAACCATTCTGAATCAGTTGAAAAAAAAAAACAAAATAAATTTTGGATTCTTTGGGCAAGACTGTAAGTAGAGTATGTTTCACGGTTCCATCTCAATATACCGAGAACATTTATTCGGAACATACAAATAAGTTTTATTGATGTCACCATTTCTGTTAGATAACGACGCTATTATACCTTGAACCATCCAAAGTGCCCACAATAATTTTTGAAATGGGGATGTTATTTTTTCTACTATTTTTATTTTTGAATGTAAATATTTCAGCGTTTTTTGATCGGAAATATATGAAATGAAATATTATGAAATGCTTTGTCCGAGGGGCAGATCACTCAAAAGTAATTGTATGAAAAGGAAGTAATTAACCTATGAAATTGCGAGAAAAATGAATTAATTGTTGGTTTTGCAACTATTTTTTCCGTTGCAATTGCTCTGTTTTGCGTGATTTGCCCATTGGCTTTGTCATATTTAAGTCATGACAATGTAGGAACTGAAAAGAATAGCAATATAAGAATTTAAACTTCATATGATCCCAAAAGAGAATATCATTTCTTCCCCTCGTGAGTCCATTTCAACGCTTATGGAATTTACATACTTGCTTCTCTCTAACATGATAGAGAATAGATAAATGATAGGTGTCTTTGGGAAATGCACAGTCGAGAATTCTCAGAAAGTTTTTTTTTTTATCTTCTCTCTTTATCAGTTACGCGGAAACTGTGAAAATCTATACTAGCTTAGCGACTCCATTTAAATGCAATACTAATAAGAGATCTAACTAAAAAAGTGGTACATTTTTTGAAGAACTGCCTCCAATTTATGTACATAATGCCAGGTGGGGTCGGATGGAAGAAAACAGTCGATTCCGAAAACACATGCACATTACAGGTTTTACTTTGACATGTCAATCGTAAACATCCGAACGCTCTCTTTGATAGAGCGGTGCATTTGTATTTCACAAAAATCACCGGTGTGATCGATTTAATTTCTATGCCGATACAGCCTCGGGCAAATTTTTTTTTATCAGTGATAAATCACTAATTGCTCAACTTTGACATCGCTCTGTGCATTAGCGCTTGCGGAAACATCACATGCAGGTTGCGGTAATATTTATTTTGAAAATATAAATCCGAAAAAAA
>NW_022601870.1:0-2508 GCF_009176505.1 Sitodiplosis mosellana | reverse complement strand
CTGAATTTCCAAAAAACGTTCATCATGTTGAATTTCGAAGTCTAAACCAGACGTGTGCAAGGTCGAAAATTCTAGAGGGGGGTAAAATGATTTTGCCAGGGGGGAGGGGGGGTGAATTTATAAATGGGTGTCAAAAAAAATGAAGGCCTAAAAAAAGGTCATCACTTTTGAAAATCGACTATATCTAGTGTAAAATTTTCCAAATCGCTCGAGGGGGGTCTCACATTTTGGAATCCTAGAGGGGGGTAAAATCGGAATACCCCCCTTGCACACATGTGGTCTAAACTAAAATGTTACTACACTGTCTTCACGATTACATTTGAAATATCCATTTAAATTTTTTTTAGCGGAGGTAAATTCTCCAAAAATTAAGATTCTTATAGGCTTTGATTCCCCAACAAAATTGTAAAACCAATGTTTGATAAACAAAGATTTAATAAATAAGAAATGAATCAAATTCGTTTTTTTTATTCAAAACTAGCGAAAACTGAATCAATCGGAGGAGATTCATCTTTTATTCACCACATCGACACAACGGAGACACATGTCATTTGATCGAAACGTCACCTTGAACACAATCTCATTCGCTCATTTATTTGCACTCACACACGCACAGAGGCTATTTTGTTTCATTGCGAGCAAAGCAGAGCGACACATTCTTTTTTCTGCGGTCGTCGAAGGAGACAACACGTACTAATCTATATATATAAATGCAAGTTGGTTAATGTATGTCTCCAGTGTTTAAGCTATTGAGTAAAGATAATCAATTCCTTTTTTTTGTGATGTGTTGGGCACCTCATGAGGATCATTTATAATTATTCACCATGTGTGTCTGACGTTCCAATAAAAAATAATAGCCGCTTTAAAAAAAGTGATATTTTCCCATAGTTTTTCGAATTTTTTGTTTTGCAAATAGCAGATTGTCATTGTATTATTGCTTCTCTGCGTTTGTTATTCAATTTTTGAGAAATTAATATGGTTTGTTTTAAAAAAAAATTAGAAAAATTTAAAAATTCATCAGTCACATATACAGAGAATGCGTTGGGGAAAAGAAGAATCGCGCGTGCAGAAGTGATACCATAGAACCGGAACGAGAGCGACCCGCGTGAGAGGGAGAGAGTCTCTAAGGGGCACCGAATGTGTGTGTATATCATCGGGGGTGTGTTGTCCAATATTTTCATCTGTTTTTCTAAACCACTTCTATTTATTTATTGCCCAAAATTTATTTATTGCTTCGAAAGCCTCGATGAAATGGCATCAAGTAGTGGCATTAGCATAAAAAAAGTAATTTTTAGTATAGCTGCCACATTCTAATATATCGGTACATTGAAAAAAATATGTTAGTTCAATGTCATTGTCATACATAAATGACTTTTGGTAAAAAGTAATTTGTAATTTGCCTACTAAATAGATTAGGTAAAAGAAAGTAATTTTGAAGTACATAGTATGGAAGTAATTTGTAAAGTGATTTGCCCCTCGGTTTTTTATGTATGTCGCGATTCATATCGAAAAATTATTATGAACAGAAATGATTCGTAACCAACTTTTTAATGAGACGATTTGTAACAAAATTTTACGTTCGGATCGATTTTACTTCGAATTTCGTGAAAATTATTTTTGACTTTTGAAATGTGATTTAAATAATAAATGAATGGGAATTTATTAAGCTTAATTTCAAAAAATGTAATTGGTCTTCAGTACACTGCAACATTTTTGAGTGTAAAGACTAATATTGAGTTGGGGCAATATAGAGGTTTCAACTATTTTAAGATGAATTTACACCGAATTTTGGGTAAAATGAGTTATTTTCTATGCGTATGTCCAAACGGCTACTGCTCATATACGCGCTAATACATAGGCACGCACTGGTGCCGAGTCTATGTATTTACATGTAATGTAAATTTTGTACTCAACAAATTATACAATACATACAAATTCACAGACTCGGCACCAGTGCGCGCCTATGTATTAGCGCGTATATGAACAGTAGCCGTTTGGACACACGCATAGAAAATAAATCATTTAACCCAAATTTCGGTGTAAATTTATCTTAAAATAGTTGAAACCTCTATATTGCCCCATCTCATTATTAGTCTTTACACTCAAAAATGTTGCAGTGTAGAGTGATGACCAAGACGACAACACTTGACACTGAAAACCTTCTTTGGAAATGTATTTTGGTCTCTGGGATTTAATTTACAGTTTTTGTCCATTTTCTAGGCGAGTATGCACTGAAGTTGCATTCCACCGGAGCCATATCAATGCACCAGCCGGATCGGTGAATTCAGGAATAGCAATGGTGGGAACAAACAACCAGTTGAATCATTCAGTGGAAGTCAAGGAGGAACCACATATCAAAGAAGAGCCAGCAGGTGAATTGATCGATGTTCCTGCTTCATCACACAATAGTCGTCACATAGTACTCTCACTGGGCGTCGATCAATCGAGTGACAAATACGATTTTGATGATCTTGATTTCGACGATGTCAAATTCGAGGTGAAAGCAGA
>NW_022601869.1:0-34037 GCF_009176505.1 Sitodiplosis mosellana | reverse complement strand
TTGGAGTATTTCCGCGCCAAGTGCTTCGCATACCGCATCCCAATTATAAGTGATCGCTCGATACCTGAAACATTGAGAAAATTTTATTGAGTATTTTATTTTATGTCAGAAATATTTAAGTCTAAAATTAAAAATTGTTCAATTGATTTGCAATAATTTGCTGAATGGCTTTCATAAATATTCTTCTCCTTCACCATCTCCTCTACATTTCTTCCTCCTCTACCTTTTCTTCTTCCTCTTTTTCTTCTTTATCGTCTTTGTCTCTATTAAATTTTAATTGTTGAGTAATTTCAACAAATAAAATTTAAACCCACAGTTTGAGTCCCAAACAAGATCTAATTCCATAGCGAGAAAAATGTTTCACAAAATCCAAGATTGACTCTTGCATACTAACCAATGGTTAGTTAATATTTTAATTACCTGGGCGATTTGTCACAGCAATCCCATCCACATCATTCACCGTAAAATTTGCCCCTTGCAATGCCTCGGTCACCACATTTTCAATGTGAAGTCGATGTAGCTCTTGTGCAAAATTTGGATTTATACCGCCATTCCTGCTATGCAAAAAAAAGAATTTAATAAAAAAAATTATAAAAATAACAAATAATGACATTTTTTCTTAATTCAAAGCCAATCAGCGAAAATTTGCAATAACTTAAAGTTAGAAAATTAACAAAAAATTGGAAATTGAAAGAAAAACATTTTTTGTTTATTTAAATTGGCAAATAAATTTTTTTAATGAAAAATTGTCATTGACAATTTCATACAAAAATAAATTGAGAAATTATTAAATCTTAAGTTAAATAATAAATTAATAGTTAAAATAATAAATTTCAAGTTAAAATAATATTGGTTTCACGGGAATTTTACGTTTACTTTTGATACTTATTCGGTTATAAAAATTCAGCATAAAAATATTTTTCAACGGTATAATTCGTCTATAAAAATGCGATTTGATTTTTTAATTGAAGAAAATAAAAATGCGGAAAAATAAAACAATTTCAAACTGAAAAAAATCGACTTTCTTGCCAATCTGGTGAGATGCACTCATCCACAAAATCTGATAATAATTTACACCGAAATGTTGAACCAAAAAAAAAATGAATACCAAAATTCGTGTTCCAAACCTGAGATGAAATTGAAGCTGTGAATGTTTGCTTTCGCCCAAAATGTGTCCATTATTATCAACAATAGCGCAACCGGTATCATCGCATGATGTTTCAATGCCTAAAATTACGGCCGGTCTACTGAAAAAAGGTATAAAAACACAATATTCTCACATTTCATCCAAAATGAGGAATTTTATTTAAATTTACTTGCTTTGGTCAGTGGCCGTACATAAATTCCGGTGAAAGTTGTATATTTCACGGAATTTGTGTCGAAATTTAAATTTAGTTACAATTTTGGTTAACATTTCTGTTCAATTCTGTGTTAAACACATAGTTTCTGTGTGTTTTACGTTTAAAACGTGCCAGTGATGTAAAGTGTCAGACTAAAATGACATTTTAGACGGTAGATTTGACAGTGTTAACCCACATTGACTTGATGTGCTGTAAATCAAATGTAATTTTAGTGGAAAATGTGGCTTTTTGGGTGTTGAAATGTCAAAAAATGGAAAGATATCCAAAATTTTTCGTTGAAATAATTAAAATCAACAATTTCAAAACGAATTTACTGACTTCTATATGCTGTAGACAAAAATGCGTTTCATCGAATATGTCATGCACCTTGGCGGAGTTAACACACAATACGATGAGACGCAAAATAGACGGGTTACGATAAGCAAGCCAACTTCATGCCTATTGGCCTATTATATAGAACATAAATAAAGCAAGTGAACAGAAGGTATTTTTTTTTATTGTGTTTTCATTCATTGCAAAAACCAGATTACGACTCAGATGTGCGAAACGTGAAAAATGTATCCGTGGTGTGTATGATGTTGCAGAGCATCGTAAAAATTGGACGACGAAAAACAGTATCAGACAGAAAATAGTAGTTAGTAATAAATTGAGTGGAAAGTTGTGCAAAAATAGAGGAAGAAAGAAAAAGAAGAAACAAATTGTCCTAGTTCCAGTGTTAGAAAAAGGGCCTGTAACAAAGAGCAGCTAACAAAAAGGTACAAAAGACTCATCAAAATCGTGTAAAATCATGCGAAATAGTGTTTGATGCAAGAATAAGCGATTAAGAAGAGAAAAAAAATGTTGTTTGGTGTGATTGATGCGTGATATTTGTCGTTTGTTGAGTCACATTTTTTTCTTCGCACACGATAGAACGTAGTTGAAAGCTCGCAAAATCCTTTGTTTGCGAATGAGATGCAGACGGAGCGAGCAAGAAAAGAGAAGAAATAAAAAGTCAAAAAAACGACGTAGAAAGAGAGCGCTGGTGTAAAGAGGAAAAGAGAAATCAGCTGTGTGAATGATGTTGTTTTTTATTTCGTGTGTACCTTTGGGGCCACAAACAAAAATAGATTCTTCGCACTGTGATTCGTACTGTATACATATACGTATATTCGGTCGTTGGTTTTTATCTATTGTTTTGTTTTGTATGGAGTCTGTTTCGTTTGTTTGTATGACACTAGTCGAGGTCTGACTGACATACACACACACACGGGCGGATGCATACTAAGACGCATCGCTATACAACAATATGTATATTTTCAGCATTCGTATCAGCTGTTTATGTTGTCATCGTGCAAATGCTTCGCAATTTCATTTCTATTTATTATTTTTCACTCTCGTCAACGACCCAATCAATATTAAATGATTTTGTGTGGCTCAATTAAATTGAAATTGTAAAATTGTTGATTGTTCTTTGAAATAAAATCAATTTTGTGTCCATTTTTGGTCAATATTTTTGCGTGCAAAAATAACACTATCTTACGGACGTGTTGTTGCCAAGGTTGAGCAGTTTCACTGAGCGCGTGTATTATATTAATTGTATTGTTTGCTTTTCTCTCGACTTGGTTCTAAATATTCTTTTATATGTTTATCGTCTTTGTTTTATTTTCAAGTTCAAGCGAGGTGAAGCGAACGTTTGCTCAAAATTTTATCGACCGATTCGGAATCGGAAACGATTTTTTGTTGTTGTGTGATCGAGCGAGCGAGAGAGAGAGAGATTTGCGGAACACACGGGGGGAGAACAGAAGCAGTACTCCATGTGTTAAGTGAAGGTCATCCGACATAATAAAAAGAAATGGCTAAGAATGATTATCAGGCGCTAGCCGAAGTATCAAATCCGTTCGTTGAAAATTCTAGTCAATCGCGTCATGAGTCCGTTGGCATCGACGAAACCACCACCGACACCGAAAACGAAGATGGACATCGCGATAATGGTATCATTATACACGTGGTACCCGATACGGGCAAAGGTATGGCGCTTGTTTTGTTTTTTATTCAATCTAAAATACGTTGCTAATGACTTTTCTTATTTGCTTTTGCAGCACGATGGAATCATATCGAAGATTTAGACTCGTTTTTCACACGAATGTATTTTTACCACCAAAAACACGGCTTCACCGTCATGATGCTCAACTATATTTTTGATCTTGTGATTTTTGCATTTGTTGTGTGGTTCGTCACAACTGTCATTTTTTGCGTTGATTACACAGTACTTGACGGGTAAGCCCATGTGTAAACATCCTGATTTTGTTTCTATTTTTCTTTTATTTCATTTTTATTCTGTTGTTGTTGTTGTCGATGATGATATATTTTGCGGTTTTTACACTTCTTTTTCCGTATATTAATAGAATTTGTTTACGTTGTTTTGCAGAAACCACACCCGGATTACAATTTATGAAGCAATTTTGCCGCAAGGAGAGTGCATCAATGCAATTACTCTTAGCGGATGGCTTGTCATTTTCTTATCGGGCCTCTTCTGGATCTTCCGTTTGATACGATTCTTTTATCACGCCGTGCAATACTACGATATTAAGAAATTCTTCAATACTGCGCTTAAAATTGATGATGTAAGTGATGTGCATTGTTTTTAGTTATGTGCAATTTTCTGGCTTTGGATTTTTTGATTGCAATTTTTGGGTGCAAAAACGGCTAATGTTTCCCGTTCCCTCAAAATATTTCGAAATTTCTAGTTCAATTCTATTCGACCTACATTTCTGATAGGCAAAGTTATGTTTGTTTTTATTTGGCGTGCAAATGCGCTATTTTCATAAAGAGATACACTTCTCTTACTATGGTAGCACTATAATACTCATAGATTTCATTCATTTTATGCCCATAAATTGGTGTCCAACCAGAAAAATCTGTTTAAAATCGAGATAGAGAGCAACAATCTGCTAAAATTATCCAACGTTGGATGCACGTTTTTGCACATTGAACTGTGTTGTTGGCATCAATACAGACTATTTTTAGATCTACTCTCGTTTACTATCAGCTGTGCTGACACTGTAATTTTTGACCCCTCCGAGACTGGCCGAACATTCGACACGCACGTTTTAAACTATAAAGTCCACGTGCTCATTTTCTAATAATCCGTTGGAATTTACGTTATCGCTGTATTTTCGTTCGTAAATTCGACGAGGGTCAATGCATATCTTATCTTCTTGTGGATAAAAAAAATGTTTTAGACAAAATTAAACCGTAAAAATTTCAAAACAGAAAAAAGATTTTTTTTTGCAAATATTTTCATCATAATTATTGGGTCTGGGAATTAGTTTTGTCGATTTTTTTAAATTTTCAAACATTTATTTGAATACCAAAATGAAATTACATTTCAATCAAAATATTGTCCATCGGAAGCGATGACCTTCTGCCACAATGTGGGCAATTGACGGATGCCTGCCTTAAAAAATTCCTCATCTTTTGAGGCTATAAATGCATCGAGCCAATTTTGGATTTCTTCAACTGAAGAGAACCGCTCTCCGTCCATATGGTTTTGCATCGATCGAAACAAATGGTAGTCGGAAGGAGCCAGGTCTGGGCTATACGGGGCGTGAGCCAAAACTTCCCATCCGCTATTTTCCAAGTAGTTTTTGACCGATTTCTCAATGTGTGGCCGAGCATTGTCATGTAGGAAAATCAATGTCTCTTTTCTGGTCTCCCATTTCGTGCGTTTTTCTTTGATTGCTTGTTTCAAACGTATCAATTGTTGTCGGTAGAAAGGCCCATCGATGGTTTGACCACTTCTCAGCAGCTCATAATACACCACTCCCTCCTCATCCCACCAAATACACAGCATTACCTTGTCGCCGTGAATTCCTTTTTTTGGCTGTGATGTTGCTGGTTGGCCGGGCGTAACATACGATGCTTTGCGCTTGGGGTTATCGTAATGAATCCATTTTTCGTCACCAGTGACAATTCGATACAGAAAACCTCTTTTTTTGTGCCTTGCGAGCAGCATTTCGCAAGTCACTAAACGCCTTTCAGCTTGCGCTGGCGTCAATTCATGTGGTACCCAATTTGACAACTTGCGAATGAAACCAAGGGCCCTTACACGATATCCAACAGTGCTTCGGTCAACATTCAATGCTCTGGCAAGCTCATCTTGAGTTTGACTCGAATCTTCATCGAGCAATGCCTCCAATTCCGCATCTTCAAACTTTTTTGGCTGGCCGGGACGTTCCTTGTCTTCCGTGCTAAAATCACCACTTTTGAACCGTGAAAACCACCGTTCACATGTACGTTCCGATGGAGCATGCTCACCATAGGCTTCCACCAACATTCGATGCGCTTCAGCCGCAGTTTTCTTCAAATGAAAGCAAAAAATTAATGCTTGCGGGAAATGTTGTTTTTTCGGTACAAAATTTGACATATTTAAGGCGCAAAAAAAAATGTTTATCCAAACTTCGATGAAATGATAGATGATGATTTTTGTAGTTTGACACTAGACCACTCATGTGAAAAAGAAAAAAGTATTGCCCGATACAACCATGCAAAGTTACGCCATCTTTTGAAAAATCGACACGATTAATTCCCAGACCCAATAAGATAAAATCAAACTAAATTTATGATTTTCTTACTTTTTCGATTTTATTTTTGCGGAAAATTTCAACAAAAAAACTTTGAATACGAAAAAATTACAAAAATGCTAAAATAATTTTCTAATTTATTTCTAGAGTGAATTGGGCAATTATACGTGGCATGATGTGCAACGGCGAATACGTGAGGTGCAAATGGAGCAACAAATGTGCATCCACAAAGAGCACCTTACCGAATTGGATATTTATCATCGAATTTTGAGGTATTTTTGTCGAATACTGACTTGATTATTCATTTTTCAAAAGCGTATATTCTGAATATTTCGTCTTTTTGTTTACAGGTTCAAGAATTACATGGTAGCTATGATGAATAAGAATCTCATTCAGACGACCATCAATTTGCCTTTGGCGGGTGAGACAAATTTTTTCAGCAAAAGTCTACGATTCAATTTGGAGCTGATATTTTTCCGTAAGTTTTATTAGCAAATTAATTTTTAGTAATTTTTTTTTTCTAGTAGCAATTCACTGACTTAGCATTGTCTGACTGAGTTTACAATGTTAACTTTACATGACAATTTAAGTCAATTGTCCGTTCAATCAAACTAATCTCGTATTTTTGATCTGATATTCAGGAAGCCCATGGTCAGTGTTCGATAATTGGCATCTAAAGGAACAATACAAACGTTCGACCAATCGAACTGAGCTGTCCCAGCAGCTGTCGAAGTACATTTTCTACGCTGGTCTCATTAATTTGATCTTTGCCCCAGTGATATTTTTGTTTGCGACGATTTTCTGCATTTTCAGTTACGGTGATGTAAGTTGTCAATTAATTTCCTAGATGGAATTTCAAAAAGATACTAATTTATGTATTTAAAAATATGATATTGAATTTGCTGGTTTTTTATTTAAATTTTTAATCCAAACCTGTTATTTTCATTTTTAAAAATCGCATATTTTTTTCCAACTTAATTTTTCTGTAATTTATTTTCATAATTTTTCTTATAAATTTTCGTCATGTTTATTCTCCAAAATTAATATATCATTATATTTCAGTTGGTAAAACGAGATCCGGGTGTGTTAGGTATTCGGTGCTGGTCGCAATATGGTATGCTCTACATGAGACACTTCAATGAATTGGACCATGAGTTGCAAGCCCGTCTGAATCGAGCCTATAAGCCAGCCGTCAAGTACATGGAATCATTTTCATCACCAATGGGAGCCGTTATCGCTAGGTATGGATCATATTTTTCTTTATTATGATAAAATTTAGAAAAACAACATTCAGAAAACATTGGCAAGAAGTTACTTGAAATTTTTAATTTCCATAAAAATATTATAAATCAATTTTTCTTTCACAGAAAACTCTCGTTTCTATTCGGCGGTGTGTCAACAATGATTTTCCTATTTTTCATGTTTGTCGACGAGGACATCGCTCATATTGAGCACATCTTTCAAGTGGTTTCTATACTCACACTTTTGGCCATTGTGTCAAGGTAAATGATGCAAGGAAAAATCGAGAAAAAATTGAGAAAAACGTCAAACTTCAATCATTGTCTGCTAACCAGACCAAAAACAAGACCAATATCGTGCAATTAGCGGCAATTCTTTATTCATTAAAATTTTTGTACTCAATTTTTTCGTCGTTTTTTATGCATTTTGATTTGCATCGAAAAAAAAATCGCAATTGTTTCCACAACTTTTTTCGCTTTGCTAAATCATGTATCCGCGTGTTCTTTTTTTTCAGAGTATTGATTCCCGACGAAAATCTTATATTTTGTCCGGAGCAATTGATGACAGCAGTTTTGGCTCACACTCACTATTTACCGGTGGCTTGGAAAGGATTGGCCCATACCAGTCATGTGCGAAGCCAATTCGGTCAATTTTTCCAGTTGCGTGTGTTTTATCTAATCTCCGAATTGCTGAGCCCGATAACAACACCGTTCATACTGCTATTTTATATTCGACCCAAAGCATTGGATTACGTGGATTTCTTCCGCAACTTTACGGTTTCTGTTGTTGGTGTGGGTGATGTGTGCTCGTTTGCTCAGATGGACGTTCGTAAACACGGCAATTCGGAATGGCAACCAACGCACAGTACTGAAGGTGATTTAACCGAAGGTGCTACCGCCCCAGTGTGTGAAACAAATAAGTACACTCAGGGTGAACATGGAAAAACGGAACTGTCGTTGGTTCATTTCACATTGACCAATCCGGAATGGAAAATGCCGTCGGATGCACATAATTTCATGAATGGATTGAAGCGACATGCTCAACAGGACTTCAATCGAACTCGCCAGACGGGAGTTATGAACACTGCGATGGGACAGAGCCTGTTTTCGGTGGGCAATCTTGGTGGTCAGGTAGGGAATTTTGTCGAAATAATTTTTCGAATGGAATATTTGTCGATTTTTGGAGAAAAAAAAAATTTAAGAATTACGAATTTTTTTGAAAAAATGTTCAAAACCACTAAAAATTCATGTCTTCGTCTTAATTTCAGTACTCATCAATTGTTGACTCCTTGATAATGCCTCAGCGATACGATGCATTCAACATGGGTATGTCTCAATTCTCGCCCGGGTTCCGTAATTCAATCCACGTATCACATCACCCAGATGCCGATATGCCATCACACGCTTACGACTTCAATCGAATGCTTCAGCAGCACTTGTCCGACGGTGCATCCATGGCATATCGCAGTAATTTGCAAAATATTCAAGAGAATGAGCAGGACGAGAATGCAGAAAATCCACCAATGCCCGAAGAATCGCCAGGGCATAGGCTTGCCTCATCGGCGATGACATCAAGTGTGCTCAGAGGAGCTTCACACCGTGAAGGTCCGATGAATGCATCACACGACCGTAGCCTATTCCACAGCCTCTATGGGCAAACGGGCGGCTACGAACCAGTGTCTAGTGATCTTACCACAGCTGATATGTGCTTAAGTACATTGTACCTACATGAATTGTTCCACCGGCAAAATCGTCGACGAAGTGGCTCTTCGATCCGTGTGCCACCAACAAGTCAACAGCAACACCTATGGCAATTGCCGCATCGAGACGGTTCACAAATGCCATCACAAAGCCATACACGATCAACCGCATATCCTGAAAATGTACGACCAGCAGCGGAAAAAACGCCACTGCTCAATCCAAAGAAAACATAACAACGCGCCGAATGGGTGTGAACACTAGGGTGTTTTTGATATCAGTCGAATGAAAAGTGCCTATTTTTGATATAAAGAGCACCGAATTCTGCGTACATTGATGACATTAACACAACACATCGATTGCTATTCACACTTCCCGAAGCAAAAAATATGTGTAACAAATACTTTCATCTCCATTTCGTCGATGTTAGTTTCACATCAATTCTTTAAATTCAGATCATCGAACAGGAAGTCAACTCATTCCTAATATACGCTTCATTTCATGAAATAAACAAATGTTCAACGGAACGAACATATTATTTGTTTATTTTTCCAGTCCAGCGTTGTGCTGCATGCGTACATTCTATATTTAGGACGAACACGATGCCGCCGGTTCGTTGCAAACACATACAATAAACCGTTTCACGAAAAAAAAATTCCATGCGAAACACCAAAACACAGATGTGATTCAGTTGACCACAGTATGAATTCAATGTGTTGTTTTGGCAAGGAACAATGGCAGTTCACAGTTTTAACGCTGCTACTGTGTCGATTGCACGAAAAATGGATTTAGCCACTGTGGTTTCTGTTTCCGTATTCATTTTTAATGAAAGATCAGCAAAACTAGTGATAATCGTTTGTTCTTTTTCCACCGTAAGACAGTGAGTGTATACAATGGGACGATTTTGTGTGCTAAAAAAGCAAAGACATGTTTGCGGCGAATTTTGTTCATGTTACCGTTGTGATACAAAACTAACTGGACATTTGCAAAGTGGCACTGCTAACATTTTGACACAACGAAATTAGCGGATCATTTGACAGACTCGGTGACATCGATGAGTCGATGTGAATTTCATCATACGACCGCAACGAAACACAACGAAGCGAATCGAATTCAGTCAGACGAGTTGCATTGCCTGCTGATGTAAGACGTGACTTTGATACACTTTTCAAATTACAATTTCTCTTTCTGTTTCTTCGGTGTTTTCAATTGTTTTTTTCTTTTCTGAATTGCATTTTCAAGTGGATATATCTTTTTCATATTTTCTATAATTGTTTTTTGTTGTTTTTTTCTTCTTTTTTTGATTTCATTTCAGCCAAAATGCCGAAGAGAAAGGGTACACCACTTCGCGGTAACCAGCGGAAAAAGAAGAAAATAGTCAGCAAAACGGGTATTGAAGGAGAAATCGGCATTCTAGCGATAAAAATGACATTGAAGGCTATCGTTCGACCACAATATTATCAACAAGTGAAAGATTGGTTCACCCAAAAGTCGATTGAATGCACCAAAATCTGCGCGTTAGCTTCGCTGCTCTTCCTGTACAAAGTTAAGAGTGCCAACGAAAGTAATAATGCGGACTTCTTCAGTGGTGATGGCAACAAGGAAATTAAGGATTGTTTTTATGCAGTTTTACAAAAAAACAAAGAGAAGGAAGAAATGGTTCCAGATTTTCGTGATTTCGTGGAGAATATGGAGGCCGAAAACCGATTCAGTTGGCCGGGTAATAGCTTCTTCGGAAACCAGATGCAATACCTCTACAAGCAATACACCACGAATTTGCGCAACAATTTGGAGATGCATGCCGAAAGACGCCTGTACCAATATCTCATAATGCGTGCGTGGCAATTTAACGCTGTTTCAACTGGCCCCACATTACGCAACGATGATATCAAGCGTGCCGTGCAATGGACCATCGATCGGTATGATCCCATCAAAACAACCGACCGACATTGGGAAGTAAAGTGGGAGAAGCGCCAATTGCTTCTCGATATGATTGCGGAAATTGGCGGGCCAGAAGATAATGATGTCGCAATATACACAACATCGGAAGGAACATGGTTCAAATCAATCAACATGTGGTTGACTATGCAAATGGAGGTGGACAATTTCCACATTTGGGCTGAGGAAAATGGCATTGAAATTCCGAAGATCAAAAATCTCAAAGTCATTCCGATTCATCAGTTCATGCGACAGCACGTGAAAATGGAGACGGACGTTCTCATTCGAATGATGTCCGAAATGCGATTCAGATTACATGGTCTAATAATCAAGTACGAAATTGTGGAGGACCCCATGACGCAGTGTTGGGATGAGATTTTCGATATGCCAAAGATACATCGCCTGTTGAAATCAAACAAACGTTTCCGGCCCTACATTGCCTCGAATGGTCAAGCGGTATCCATTATGTACGAAGTACCGAAGAGTCACCTGGATCGTTTAGTAGACGATGAAATCGTGCGGAAACGGTATCGTGATGGTGTGTACGTATACGAGATTGGGATTGATCCCGGCATGCGTACCTGGAACGCGACAGTCAGACGGAATATCAAAACTGGCAAAGAGGTGAGTTGCATTTTAGTTTCAATTTGTGTTTGTGTTGTCTCAAATCGTGTGATTGAGTGCATTATTTCATTTTTTATCATTTTCCCACAGATCAACTTCACGGTCAGCTCGAAGAGGTACCATTATCTGGCCAGGCAGGGTGTTCGGGATAGGAAGGCAAAGCGATGGACAAGGCGATTTGTGGCCGAAGAACAGCATGACCGTGAACGCTATCAACGGATGCCATCGCCAAAAGGTGAAAATTGGGGGTCTTACATCGCACATCGTTTGACAATGCTGAAGAAAGGAATTGAGACGTATACAACAGAAAAATACGCCCGTCTGCAATTTGACAAATACATCCAATCAAACCGTGCAACCGATAAGATTGCTAATTTACTGGTAAGAATAGATGTTTTCATATTGGCATATTTCGTTAGTTGGGCGATTGTTTTGAATGAATAATGTGTTCTTTGTATTTTCAACAGACAAATCGCAAACCATCCATCATTCACATGGGAGCCGTTGATATGCCGGCGAATTCTCCGATCCGAATCAAGAAACATGTTCGTTGTCCAGGCAACCGTAAGTTGGCAAAGAGCTTCAGAAAGATTCCGAACACCGTCGTGCGACAAGTCAACGAGAACAGAACATCACAGCTTTGCGGTAGATGTTTCACCCCGTTCGACATAGCAACACAACGTGATCGAATGAAAGTATGCGAATGGTGCCTGCCAGATAACGATGATTGGCCACCAAATTTGCAGTTACCAACGAAAATCGTGTCGAAGAAGAGCAAGCGCACGCTGATAGCGGATCGACAACGAATGCGTGAAGCAGTGGAACAGGATCCAAATCAAGCTGAACGTTTTGTGTCTAAGGTGATTTCATACCAGAAAAACTGGCAACAAAGCGCAGCAATCGATGAGGACGCGGACCCTGCCGAGCAAGAGGATGCAGCAGAGTCACATGATCGTCGCATTTTGAAGACTTGTTGGCATCGAGACATCACTGCTGCGAAGCTGATCTTATACAAAGGTAAGTCATTGTGATTGAATTGGAATTGGATTCGGAATTAAAATTTAGAATGAAAGTGAATGAAAGTGAGAAAATATCGTACTAATAACTTATTTTTGTGTTTTTTTTTCTTTTCAGGCCACTGTCACCTCTTCGGAATTCAGCTGCACTTCATGTTCACAATTGAACGAATCAGATAGAATAAGAAATAAGAAATGTCAATTAGAATAGAATTTTTTCAAACAACATTTTTGTAATAGCGTATTACATACTGCTGGAGTCGACTTTGTGACCCAGAACTTGAAATGAGTCAGAAGAGCGTATATATGTGTTGATCGTTCCATGTCTAGTGGACTTTACGTGCTATATGCGTTATTTCCCATACACTCATTGAGAGATTGAGCACGGGGGGTTGATATCATTAAATGGGTGTCTGTTTAGTTTAAAGAGGAAACTTCCTGCACTGTTTGATGACAATAACACATACACAGCAATTGATAGTCAGACTTTACAACAGTTTTTTGTTTCGGGAAGTGTGAATAGCAATCGATGTGTTGTGTTAATGCCATCAATGTACGCAGAATTTGGTGCTCTTTATATCAAAAATAGGCACTTTTCATTTGACTGATATCAAAAACACCCTAGTGAACACAGATCCGGCTGGAACATGACGCCGTTGTCTTTTAGATTATAAGCACCTCTCTTATTAAAATTATGACTTTTCATTTGTAGTGGAGCAACAAATTTCTTTGGCTCGTAGATCACCTTTGATTAGGAACGTGTTTAATTTTTTTTTTTTGTTTGCCTCTGTAAATACCGAGTAAGGAATCGACAAACTCATATTTAACCAATTTCATTGACCATTGTCGTGTTTTTATTGACAAAAACGTTAATTATTAAGTAGGCAGTGCAGGTGGAGATAACAAATTTTTATTGACTAAGATATTTAGATTGTATTGAGCCATTCACACATATTCAAGTGGAACAAATTGATGGGAATGTTTTCTTTTTCTAAGCAAATAGCAAACCATATTGAGCTATTCGGAACACTTGTTCGAAGTGGCCACAGACAAACGTTGAATTTATCAATATTTTATCGGTCTATGACGCTTTCGTTTCTCTGTAATTATTTCAATGTTCTGAACTATTCTCATTTGTTCAATGAATCGACAAAGAAACATAATAAATTCGTTTTTTTTTACTGTGAATATATCGATTGTGGTTTCATTTTGATTTTTCTCGATGAGTTTTTTTGGTATTTGCAGTCTTTATTCGTATAAAAAGGAAAATAACATTAACGTGGTAAGTATTTGATGCTGTTATTCATTCCACTTCGTTATTGATTACACTGAATTATTTGCACGTCACTTGAAAATAAACACATATACTCAAAACAAGGAAAATTCTTCATTTCAATGAATCATGCTAAAAATGAGTGCCACAGTTCTAGAATACATTGAACCAGATCGGGTTCACCCACTCTATGCGATCGCACTCAATAATTTCCAAGTAAAATATGACGGTTTTTTGTAGCATATATTTTGCATGAATATTCACCGCTTTTTTCCCTTAGTTGAATAGTTTGACACATTGTAATGTCAATTTCAGTCCAATCTCGTCTTTCCATTACCCCCACTCGACGCGTGTACTTGTATTGTTAGCTCTCTGTGATGACTTTGCACTATGAGGTCCCAAATATTTTCATTGACTGTTCATGTTTGCATTGTTTTCATAACATTTTTTGAAGAATCAACTTGGAAAAATATATTTATAATTATCGTTTACCATTGATATTCTGACTCAAAAAGGGAGTTTTGCGTGAACATCCATTGAATGATTCATACACGCTCATTTTAGAAACCTTAGTGTTTGAGGAATTCCGGGCCACTCATGATTTTTGAAAAAAATCATGTATTTTTCGACGACATCCATTCCTTCTGTAAACTAAGATTTATTTTGTTTTCATGAATGATTTCAAACTTTTTTTTATCAGATAGCACATGATATAACGGGATGCATAGTTCTAATGTGACTTCAGTCAATTTATGAGTCTTTCCCAGAGCTTCTGAAGCAGAGTCCGAGGTTCAATTTACCCCCTGCTGGAAAATTGTTGTTCACATTAACTCTTGTAATAAAATCTACCCATGCAAAAGCTAGGACATATGATCCTTTTTTTAGTCCCCACTTTTTTCTGGGCGGCTTATACTAGATAGAATGCACTTTCAAGATTGAATTTTGAAATGTTCTTAATTTGGGAATTGTGGAATTCAACAAACAAAATTATCTCTACAAATATTTTTTTTAATTGAAATTATCCCCTCGGGATGCCAAAGCTTCAGACGCTCTGGTTTAATCCAAACAAGAACAAAGAATTCTCCAGTCAAATATCAGAGAAGAGAAAACCAAGTATGTCTCGAGTAATTTCTATCATTTTATTAACGAACAACAAATGTTTTATGTCACAATACTTCAATTTGGATATTTCTGTATGTGAAACTTAATTCTAAGTCCGTTTTATTCTATTGAACACGCTAAATCACAACATTTTCGAGCTGATTTTCATCAATATTCGTACAAATTATGAGATTCTTCTTTTCTACGCACAATCAAGTGATAACCCGTGTGAAAAAGAAATGACTGACTGACTATAACTTCAGTTGACTTTAGTTGATTGAATTTATATTTTTGTTCTAAGAAAATCACTTGGTCCCAAATGAAGCAACTTAGATTGACTTGTAACTTCAAATGATTTCAGTTAACTATGATAGACTTACACTACACTTTGTACTGAAATGTCAATCAAAGTAAGTCATTTTTGTCCCAAATTAGTTAACTGACTGCTCAGTTACTATTTTTTCACACGGGAAACATACATTTCTGAATGTGATACAATCACAAAAACTAATGTGTCTCTAGACATCTCTCGACGATGGAACGTCTTCGAAACGCGTTGCATAAAATCATTTGTGTCGTTGAGAATAAAAATGGGATTAGCCGAAACCGCTCATTTATATGTGAATCATTTTTGTGTTCCTGGTAAGAGATAGAAGACATATGTCTGCTGCAATGTTTTAGAATATTTCAAGATCTTTATCTTTGCTTGAGATACTTGCCCCATATCTTGTACCAGAAACACAAAAATGATTCGCATAAAAACACGCGGTTTCGGCTAATCCCATTTTTATTCTCAACGACACATTTGGTCTTATTGTGGCGACGTTTGAAATGTCGATTTAAAACACCTTTTTGAGTGAATCGTTGTGAACAATGGGAGCAACGAAATGGTTTCTCTCCGGTATGAATGCGCATATGCCTGACTAAATCTGATTTGTTGAAATGGTAAAACCCGCACTCGCGAAAATAGCATTCATATCGACGTACGTTGCAGTCTTTTTCATGCGTTTCCTTTTCCTCCTTCAGCTTGAATCCTTGACGACAAATCGGACAATGGAACGGGAATTTATTCGTGTGGGTTCCCATGTGTCCAATAAGACGATCTTTGCGAGTAAATCCTCTGTCACAAACTATACATTTGAATGGCGTTTTGCCAGTGTGTATGCGTTCGTGTCTAGTCAAATTCGATTTTTGTGAAGCTATGTGTTTACAAAATGCATACTTAAGTCCATTCGACCCATTTTCACCTCCACGTTTGACAATGCCGCCGTTATTCCTTGCTACATGTCTCGCGTTCGATGTCGATACACTTTGACTTTCAGCTCCACTCGAGTCAGTACCTTCCTCTTGGACTGGCTGACTGCTCGTACTGCTCGCTTGTTCAGTACTCTCGATCTCGTTCAATGTCAGGTCAATCAATGCCACTTCTGTGAAAAAAGTAAATCGAAATCATGACCAAAATGTAAACCAAGTCTTTGCTTGTATCGATTTGAATGTCTCACCTGAATTCAATTCCGGAATGGTTTTCAGTGTCGATCGTGTGCCCGTAATTCGTTTCTTCTTCGCACTTCCATCCGACGTCGTTGCATGAGCAATTTTCCTTTTTCGTCGCTGCTTTCCTCCTTGTCGCACACCATTTCGCTCGATGTGATGGCTGGCGCCTTCTGACGATGGTTGGACATCTTCACAGGTCAAATCCGTGCATTCTGTCACTTGGTTGGTTGATTCGTTGCTTCGTGTACTCGATGCAGCTTGTTCATCAGCCGAAATCTCATCGTCAATGTCAATAGACCCACCAAAAACCGTTTCATTCGGCAGTTGGGCGTCGTTTGATTCGCTCTCTGGAGCATTCATCGAGTTGATGTCGGCCAAATCACTGAACTCTGGTCCAGTTGAATCGGGTGGTGTCGTTATATTCGCTGTTTCGACGATGCCAATTCCATTGTTGGCATCGTTTGGCCCATTTTCAATCGCATCAGTCGCTTGAGACTGATCGATTTGAGCCGTTATCATTGATGCGTTGCCAAGCATTACGTTGATCGTCGATGTGACATCGTTTGGATCGATATTTCTGTCCAAAAATGATGAGAATCGCTGGAACGACCCACAGCTTGAAGCGTTCGTTTCGGATTCCTCGACCAAGCCATGGAATGGAGTCGAAGTGGGCAGTTCTTGAGGCCAATCCACAGCAGTATTCGGTTGTGCAATCAAAGCTGGTACGATTGGATCGATTATCGAACGATTGGCCATCATTCCATTCGCCAATTCAGTGGTATCTACAGTTGGTCTCACGTCATTCTCTTTTGGCGTCAAGTAATTTCCATTGGCATCCTTATTCTGGTCACTTCCATTCACACCAATCAATGGAGTCTGGTCACTTTGAGAAGCTGGCACCGATACATTTCCAAACATTGCTTCGATCGTCGAAGTAACATTGTTTGGGTCAGTATGTTTGGCCAGGAACGATACGAGTGATGCGTCGCTTGGAACGTACATCTCGGTTGGAATTGGGTTAGCCGTCAGTTGACTGATCATGATTCCTGTCTCGCCGTTTGTTTTGGCAGTCGTCGTGTTGATTGGATTTTGGTTGACTGCTGCCTGAATAGGTCGAACGCCAATGTACTGCTCTTCCAATTCACATTCAGTGAACAATCGTGTGACGCTGTGGATTAAATGATTGACAAATTTGCCAATATTTTTATGGTTTTATGTTTTATTCAATAAATTTCGAAAACATTCACAAATCAATTCAGCAAATTGCTGTAGAAATGAAAACAACAATGAGTTTCTCACCGATCAATTGTCACTCGCACAAAAAATTCTTTGAATTTGCTATCAAACGACATGCCGCTACTTTGAAAGTCTTCTTTGACCGATTGTAGCGTTTCCTTGGTTTCTATCTCAATGTTCGACCAGTATCTGGCCAAACGTCTGCGCGAATTCGAATTCATCGTTGCTGGAAATTGAGAAAAATCATATTGTTTTCATTAGATATCGTTTGGAAATATATTACAAACAATTTTATTGATCAAACGACAATTCGGAGACAGATTGAGTGAAAATTAGATACACTTGCTCAACATTTTCAGTGACATTTCAATATTCCGCTTTTCCCGTTCATCTGATCACATTTCAATTGTTATTTTGTAAATCAGAAAATCGATTCACACTCAATTTGGCAATAGAAAGTCGTTCCGAATCAGCTTTTTATTGGGAAAAAATTGGCTTCAATCGAACAACTTACCTGATTGCGAGATTCTGACGTCTCTTGCGTTACAATTCCACAGTTTTTGAACGAATTTCAATTGCTCGACGTTTTTGATGACCAAAATTCAATTTTTTTTAAATATTTGCTTGGATTTGGTCTAACAAACACAAATTTAGACAATTCAATTGAATAAAACAAATCTAAAACACGAAACATTTACAGAGCTACAAAATAGCCAATAGTCAGTAGACGAGAAAACACAGAAATGAAGCGTCGTCGTCATCGGCCAAACGTCAAACATTTTTCGGTGTTCGTAACGTATACGTATACGTATGTCAGAGTGGAGACTCACCCGCTTGAGTGCAGTTAAGTACATTCGTGTGGTACTTTAAAAGCCGAAACTTTTTTTGAATTTAAAATGCGCACTTTTTATAGTTTTCTAAAATAATTTTAATGGGCATCAGCTGCGGTTTCCTCACATTCAAAAGATATTTCAATGAAAAATTGTCAACAAATTGCTAGAATTGAAAAATCTATTGCATTCAATTCGATTTCGAAACTAACATAAGTGGAGTGTCAACACAACATATGAATTGCTGTCTGTTCTAGTCGGCTCTGGAAAAAGAAGTTTAGTTTGGTGTAGAATATTTATGAGTTGTGAATTTTATTTGGTGGCAAGTTAAATAGGTGTGAATGATGGAAAGATTGCATGATTTTTTTGAGGTTGTGTATTTATTGTTTATGGATGAAATCATACATGAATATAATTGGATTCTTATGGTGCTATTATTCTAACGTTTTTTTCTCCACTGTACTAATAAATAATTTCTTATTACTAAATGTGCGTCGTATGCCACGAATATGTATCAAAAGTGAATTAAACAATCAGCTCAATGATTTTTTGTAGTGTAATTTGCCTTGAACAAATGTAATGTGGCCACTTTTCATGAAATAATTCACATCCTCTTCATCCATGTAGATGGGTTGAGCGTTCTGCTTTGATACGGGCGCTGTTTCACTCTCTGAAGCAAGTGCCTCCCGGACTGTATCCATTATTTGTACGTGCGTACTAAATGCGACCAAATGGTTGTCTTTCGATTTGCTGTTCGATAACTTTGAATAGCTATTGGAAATATGACACTTTTCCAGATCATTCGCCGCTCTGTCAACGATGGCACGACTCGCTGAAACTTGATTCTTATTGTTTGTATTGGCCGATGAATATCCATTCACCGGTCTTCGTGGTTGTTCCGTTTTTTGGACGTGAGCATTTCGGTGACTGTTGAAAATTTTTCCTCTTGTTAAGCCAACACCGACATTTCTTATCCATGCCTTTGATGGATCCATTCCAGCTGATTTTGGCTGACGCCATTGATTGTAATTCGATGATTCACTCATTTTTTTGCACTGGACGAAAAACAGAAATAACTCACGGTCTGTTGATAAATATCAGAATTTTTGGTATTTTTTTTATTATTAAAAATGATGATAAATTCTCTTCAATCGAGTTAAATTGTCAATGTATTTTCAAGTAAATATGTTTGGAAGAATTTGTCGTTTTAAATTTAAAAAATCTTCTGATGCTTATTTCACTCTGGACTCGATGAGGTCAGACAGTCGAATGTGAGATTCAAGCAAAAGACTTGACCTTATAAAGATGAACGAAAATACGACCTTTTCACAGACTAAAACTCTGCTGGTACTACTGTTCAGAACTGTATTGGACGTATTCGAGGAAACTGACCTGATTGACATACGTGTATAATTCGAAGTTAATCCATAATCCTCTTTGGGATACCTTCACTAGTCACGAAGAATGTTTCTGGTGCACTTGACATCATTACCAGGTATTTGAGCACCTGTGAATAATTAAGAGGTGTTAAAACTGGGAATTTTACGGAAAAATCCGTCCAAAGAGACTAATTAGAAGAATAATAACAACAAAGCAACAGCAATAGTAAAAATATCCCTATTTTAACATCGACTTTTGGCCCGCCGATAGTAATGTCTTTTGTTTGGGATTTGCGAATCCCCATGTTTTAGCAGAAAATAATCATGTATACTGCCGAATATACGATTAAAGCAAACAAAATAACTTCTAAAAACTGAACAAAAATCAATTTCTGATCTGATCACATTACAAGGTAAAATTTGCGCTCAAATGAAAAATGCAACAATATTCGCTTGGGGGTCGTTGTAGCTCAATGGACAGAGCATCTGACCGGCAATCAGAAAGTCCGTGGTTCGATCCCCGGCAATAGAAAGATGCCAATTTTTCCTCTTCTTCATCGCTTTAAATTAGTTTGAAAGGAAAGAAAAAATTAACATTTACTCTAAGCGATGCGTTTTGGATTTTTCATTGGAGTATTTGCTCGTAGTATTCGGATGACCGAATTAAGCAAATAAAGCATTTGAATCGTTGTCGATTCAAAATTGTAGAGTCAATAAGTAGCTCTCTCGTTGAGAATTTGAGTAAATTATTAAAATAAATTCTATTGTTGATTTCTGTCAAATGAGCTCTTGCTGGGTGGATCTTATATTTGAATCTCGCCTGATTGTCGAGATGCTTTGATTGTAACAGATGTTTTTTTTTTTCGCAGAAATGGAATTTGGAAAATCATTTGGAATTGGAAGTAACAAAAGTGTAAGGTTTCTTTGTGTTTTGTTAATATTGTGTGTAGCGAGCAACGCATTAGACTAGACATAACGTAAATGTGGTTGTACTACATTTGCATAAACGTAGAAAGTGACAAATATTTCAACTCTTTTCATGGAAATATGTCACAAATTCAAAGGTTTGATGTTTTTTTTCTGGACTCCAAGTCACAAAATCAAAATTTACTGCAGCTAATTAGGAGATAACGCTTAGGAACAGATATTATGTTAGCTGAATGTAATCAATAAACTCGTCTGGAAAAAATTATGTTATATTATTCTTCAATCGCAATGAATTGTTTTCTTCTTTACAAAATGAATTCGAATGCCACTTAAGAAGTATGCAGAGATAAGAAAGCGCTTTAGAGCCAGATAAAATGATATTCAGTTAGAAGAAAAATTCGAAATGTTTGTGACATTTACCAAATAAAGTAAAAGTGTTGGAATTTACTTTATTTTGGTAGAAATGTCACAAACATTTCGAGTTTTTTTTAAGCTGAGTATTAGTTCTTTTGATTGTTGACAGTGAAGAACAAATAAGCTGGCTAATTAGTCGCATAAGCGTATACTGGCTAACGAATGTATAGACCAACTGGGTGTGTTTAGTTGGAAGTAACTAAACACACTCATCTGAACTAACGTTTGGGACTGACATTCAACTCAGAGTTTAAATAAAACCAAACATCGATTTTTTTTATTAAGATGTTATTTTTGAAAAATAATAATAATTCAAATTATAAAAATGACTTTTATGAAATATATTAATTTTCATTTTAATTTGTATGATTTGAATCAGAATACAAAAATCAAAAATTATTGTAAATTGAATGTACTCATTTCACACAGATAGCTGGCTAATGATTGGCTTACACCAGTTGTTGGTGTAAACCAAGGCTAAGATAATGCTGGCTAACGAAAAACCGTCATTGATTGTTGAGTCAACGAGAGTGATAGTTCATTTTTCCCTCCCTTAAAGTTTTTTTTGTCTTATTAAATGTAAACAAATTTAAAATTCACACTGTTAATTCAACACTGATACGCTGATAACAGAAAATATTGCCATAGATTTTTATCTACTGTAATAATAAGCAAATATTCCTCCTTCGTTAATTTTGCAGTACGAGCCTAGTTTTCAATGGAAGAAGTCAATTCAATCGAGCAGATTGTTTAGTCACTTGTAAAAATGAATTAGCATAGGAAGTAAGCTTCAGGTTTGACGTCTGCGACTAACAAACATCAAAACAAAGCAGCAAATTTTGTGCTATCGACAACATTACGCCACAGCGCCGAACCAATTGCAGGTAAATGTTATTTGATTTTTTCAATCTATTGTCTGTTCGTAATAGAATTCCATTTCAATTTAGCCGTTCTGAAAATATTTAACCAGTCACATCGAACGCCCAATCAAATGTCGAACAACCCATCGCTGAATTCTAATGAATCCTTCGGCAATTGTGAAGCAAATGCCAGACAGGAAAGTTTCACCATTGAAATTGAAAAATTCAAGTGTACGGTGTGTGGAACGGGGGGTTTATGGAAATATCAGTTGTCGAAACATCACCAAAGACAGCACAAAAACATTCCTCGCGATCAAGACATTTTTGAGCTAACGCATGTTAAACAAAGAAAGAGACGGCTACCACAGTCGGTAGAGAAAGTTGCTGCATTGAAAATGAAATGTGAAGATTTGAAGGATCAAAGTGATCTACTTGTACCTGGTATCTCAGAACATCCATTAAAATATGGAAATGCGGAATATATTCGAATTCGTCGTTACACATGTGTTGTCTGCGATTCAAGAGTGGCCGAATGTAATTTGAAGATGCACCACAAGGAGGTGCACCCCACAGAGCCACGCACGGACATATATGAGCTGTGTGATTTCGAAAACAAAATTTACTGTTTGACTTGTGACAAGATGGTACCACTTGGATGTTTTGAGAGCCACATGCATTTGGTGCACATGCCTAATGTATCAACCATGTCCGTTGAAGTGAAAGTATTCGAGTGTAAATTGTGCCACGGGCAAGATATTCAAGAGGAAGGCTTGAATGAGCATCATTTCAATATGCATCAGGATGTTCTCTTTGATACAAAGATGTTTCGAGAACAAAAACGGAAACGGGTTCAGTGCATGATTTGCAGACAACTGTTGGAGGAAATACATCAAGAGAACCACATGCAGATGCACCACGAAATAGCGATTGCAGTGAGTACGTCAACAAATGGCAACCAAAATAATCCATTGAAGGCGAACACTAGCAAAAAGTATGAATTGATTGTGCTCAAACCATTCAATTGCATGGTCTGTGGTGTAAGAAACCTTAGAGGGTACAACAGTAATGATTTCAATCCATCAAATGAGACATGTTCACCGGATCTTTGTGCTACTTGCCGAAAAAAGCAGCCATTGGAAAAGGAAAAGTTGCCAAAACCACCGTTCGAAATGGTTGATCATGATTTCGCTTTGGTACATAAGGAAACTATCAAATATTACCGATGCAAACTCTGCCATAGCAGTGGAATCACTGAAGACCAGTTCAGCGAACACCATTCCGAAAACCACGGCTTCGCTTATTTAATGTCTCAAAATACTTTCCAAATGATCGAGGCCAAAGTGAATGGGCAATGTTCCGTTTGCAGTCAACGTTTCGATGAAGAACAATTCATTGAACATTTGCAACAAGTTCATCTACAAGCATTGGTATCTTCAAAAATCAACTCGTCAAACTCCGGCCGATATGTGACCTTAAAAGCCAGTTGTATGGATGAATCAATTTCATCAGGAAGCGGTGATTTAATGAACATCAGCGATATGCAGAAAAAGAGCAATAAACACAACAACAATTCGTGTAAATCAAAGGTAAACGACCTTATCTAAAATTTTCTTCATCCAACACGGTTCTCTGTTGCTTGTCAATGATGAAAGTTTTGTTGATATTTTTGTTCCATACAGTTGATGCCCAAAAATGAGGTGATGAAGGTCATTCCGGGCAAGCAGAAGGCGTCTGCGCAAAAGGTAAGCAATTTAAAAGACGTTGAAATAGAAAATCGTTTTAAATAATTTAACAATTCAATACAATTGTTTGGTCATAGGACATTTTTCAACTCGAAGATTCACCCCAAAATACATCTCTTTTACATTTAGGTCGTGAATATTGAACACAAGCCTCCAGCAAAATTGTATAGATACGTCATTTGCGGAGCTGACGGTATCAATGAGCGAAATATAGCAAAGCATTGTACAAAAATACATTCAGAAATTCCGGCAACCGATCAAGATTTTGTGCTGAGTACCAAAGGCCAAGAAGTAAAATGCGATGTTTGCCGTATAACAATGAAGGGTGGTCGTCTGGAAGAACACATGCGTCGGTTTCATCCAGTTGTTTTGAAGGTTGAAGAAGGAAGCTGCGAATCTAAAGCTAATGAACCATTGCCAGTCCACCGAAGCTCGAACACAGTCATCGTAAAACTGTACAACTTTCAAACTCCTTCAGTGGCCAGGCCAAAGCTGGTTCATTGCTTCCAGACAACCATCGTGGAGCTGTACAAATGCAGATATTTTAGTGCAGAAGGTTTATTAAAGGACCAACTCATAAATCATTTCCGTCGAAGCCACAAGGCTGTCTTTGAAGTAGATTACAGTATAAGTGTCATGTGTGAAAGGGTTCAGTGCCTGTGTGAAAGTCTATTTTGCCCGAATAAATTCGCCGAGCATATGCGTCGAAGTCATCCTTTGGTTCAGTACACGTGTGTCGGTCGAAATGGAAAGTTGATCAGCAGGCATATTGAGAAAATGCCAGTTGTCCGTATTGATCCAGTCAGAATGTTCAAGTGCAATGCCTGCAAAGCTCCGAGCATACTGGAAAATCATCTAGGCCGACACCGTTTGAAATGTCCCAAAGAAATGCTACCGAGTAACATTACTTTTGAATTGATGGCCACCAAGGAGCAATGCAAAGTGTGCCACAATCGATTTAAAGAAAAACAACTCGATAACCACATGAAATTGAACCATCCTCGACTCAATGCTGTCAAAATTGAGAAACTGCACAAATGTGGCTTATGCGATGCATGGTGTATGGAACGCAGCTTCAAGGAACATCACGCCAAAAATCATAGCCACATCCCATTCGCTAACAACCGCTTAAAATATGGAAAAATTAAACAAAAGTTCTCGTGTGAATTTTGCGGAAGACGAATTTGTGGTGGACGTAAAAAGAAACATCATCTGAAAGCTTGCCTGCAGTATGTCAACAAGAAGAAAATACGGCAAAAAGAAATCCATTCGAATGATGGTCAATCAGCACCATCTAAGCTCAGCACATGAATTCAATTGCTAAATCATTAGCGTTGCGTTTTTGTAACGGATCTGTAGTACAAAATTTATATTCATTTCCAGATTTGCCCAATTAATTATGAGATGGATCCGACCATAATCCGTCAAACATCTTGCGATTTAGCAATCCAATGAGGAATGGATACTGCAGCTTTTTGAATTTAGAACATGTTAGAAGTATATTTTAAATGAATTTGCCAACATTTTTCATCGGATTAAACGATCTATAGTTCTAAAATAACTTCAGTCAATTCATGCGTTTTATTCAGTTGAAGATAAAGAACTCTCCTCAGGAGAGTCTCCTGTCGAATATAGTTTTGCAAAGAAACAAGAGAAACCAAATGGATGTCTTATGTAATTTCTTTCACTTTATTAACGAACATCAAATGTTTTATGTCACAATTCTTCAATTTGGATATTTCTGTCTCTGAAACTTAATTCTAAGTCCTTTTTATTCTATTGAACACGCTAAATCACAACATTTTCGAGCTGATTTTCATCAATCTTTGTACAATTTTTTGAGAGTCATTTCTTCTACGCACAATCAAGTGATTAACATACATTTCTGAATGTGATACAATCACAAAAACTATCGATGTGTCTCTAGACATCTCTCGACGATGGAACGTCTTCGAAACGCGTTGCATAAAATCATTTGGTTTTATTGTGGCGACATTTGAAATGTCGATTTAAATTAATTTTTTGAGTAAATCGTTGTGGACAATGGGAGCAACAAAATGGTTTCTCGCCGGTATGACGGCGCATATGCTTGACTAAATTTGTTTTGTGAAATGTGGAAAACTCGCACTCGCGAAAATAGCATTCATATCGACGTACGTTGCAGTCTTTTTCATGCGTTTCCTTTTCCTCCTTCAGCTCGAATCCTTGACGACAAATCGAACAATGGAACGGGAATTCATTTGCGTGGGTTCTCATATGCGTTATCAAATTCCATTTCCATGATGTAGTGTGTTCACAAAATGAACACTTATGTCGCTTTGATCCACTTTCACCTGCATGTTTGCCAACGCCGTTCCTCTTCTTTGCGATCTGTTCCGCGTTCGATGTCGATGCACTTTGACTTTCGGCTCCACTCAAGCCAGCACCTTCCTCTTGGACTGATTGACTGTTCGTATTGTCAATCAATGCCACTTCTGTGAAAGAGAATCGAAATCGAGATCAAAATCTAAATCAAGTTTCTACACGTACCAATCAAAAATCTCACCTGAAGTCAATTCCGGTATGGTTTTCAGTGTCGATCGTGGACCCGTCTTTCGTCTCTTCTTCGCACTTCCATCCGACGTCGTTGCATCAAAAATTTTCCTCTTTTGGCGCTGGTTTCCTCCTCGTCGCACAGCGTTTCGCTCAATTTGATTGCTGGCGCCTTTTGATCTTGGTTCGACATCTTCACAGGTCAAATCCATGCATTCTGTTACTTGGTTGGTTGATTCGTTGTTTCGTGTACTCGATGCAGCTTGTTCCTCAGCCGAAATCTCATCGTCGATGTCAATGAACCCACCAAAAACCGTTTCATTTGGCAGTTGGGCGTCATTTGATTCGCTCTCTGGAGCATTCATCGAGTTGATGTCGGCCATATCACTGAACTCTGGTCCAGTTGCATCGGGTGGTGTCGTTCGAATCGCTTTTTCTACGATGCCAATTCCATTGTTGGCATCGTTTGGCCCAGTTTCAATCGCGTGAGTCGCTTGAGACTGATCGATTTGAGCCGTTATCATTGATGCGTTACCAAGCATTGCGTTGATCGTCGATGTGACATCGTTTGGATCGATATTTCTGTCCAAAAACGATGAGAATCGCTGGAACGACCCACAGCTTGAAGCTTTCGTTTCGGATTCCTCGACCAAGCCATGGAATGGAGTCGAAGTGGGCAGTTCTTGAGGCCAATCCACAGCAATATTCGGTTGTGCAATCAAATCCGGTACGATTGGATCGTTTGTCGAATGATTGGCCATCATTCCATTCGCCAATTCAGTGGTATTCATAGCTGGTCGCATGCCATTCTCTATTTGCGTCAAGTAATTTCGATTGGCATCCTTTTTCTGGTCACTTCCATTCACACTAATCAATGGAGTCTGGTCAGTTTGAGAGGCCGGCACTGAAACGTTGCCGAACATTGCTTCGATCGTGGAATCATTGTTAGGGTCAGTATGTTTGGCCAGGAACGATACGAGTGATGCGTCGCTTGGAACGTACATCTCGGTTGGAATTGGCTCAGTCGTCGATTGACTGATCATGATTCCTGTCTCGCCGTTTGCTTCGGTGACCATCGTAATGATTGGACTTTCGTTGGCTGGCGCCTGACTATATCGACCGCCAATGTACTGCTTTTCCCATTCACATTCAGTGAAAAATCGTGTGACTCTATAGACAAAATGAATTGTTGAGACATGGTTTTAATTAATAAAATAAATGTCAAAAATATATACCGATCAATTCGGTAAATTGCTTTAAAAATAAAAACATTAATGACTTTCTTACCGATCGTTCAATCGATCAATTGTTACTCGTACGAAATAATCTTTGAATTCGCCATCGAGCGACATGCCGCTACTTTGAAAGTCTTCTTTGACCAATTGAAGCGTTTCCATGGTTTCTACCTCAATGTTCGACCAGTATCTGGCCAAATGTCTGCGCGAGTTTGCATTCATCGTTGCTGGAAATGAAGAAAAATTACATGTTTTGATTAGATATCCCCGACGAGAAATTTGCGGAATATCGCATTGCGACTATTCTACGTATAGTCGCAATACGAAAAAGTCCGTCGAACGCAGCCAACTTCACGTTGGTTGTACGAAGTTTCAAGTCGAAATGTCACACTCGATCCAGTTACAACTTCACATTTATCGCAGCGCGAATAGTCGCAGGGTATTCAGCGATAACATTTTGCGGCAACTTTTATTGTGGATACCTATTCGCATTGCGAGTATCCGCACTCAAAAACGGATATGCGACGGATAGTCGACGTACACCTATTTTACCGCAAATTTCTCGTCGGGATCGTTTGGAAATACATTACAATTTATTTTATTGACCAAACAACAATTCGGTGACAGATTGAGTGGAAATTGGATACATTTGCTCAACATTTTCAATGCACATTCAATATTTCCCTTTTCCTATAATTTAATCATATTTCCAATAGTTTGTTATAAATCAGAAAATCGATTCGCATTGCCATTGGACACTGAAAAGTCGTTTCGATTATGCATTTTTGTGCAAAAAATTGGCTTCAATCGAACAACTCACCCAGTTGTGAGATTCTGACGTCTGTTGCGTTACAAGCCTGCGTTCAGTTTTTGAACGATTTTCGATTTTCCTGATAACCAAAATTCAATTCTTTCCAAAATATTCGCTTGGATTTTTTCCAACGAACACAAATTTAGACGATTGAAATGAATAAAACAAATCTAAAACACGGAACATTTACAGAGCGTACAAAAAAGCCAATAGTCAGTAAACGAGAGAGCACAGAAATGAAGCGTCGTCGTCATCGGCCAAACGTCAAACATTTTTCGTTGTTCGTTCCATATACGTATACCTATGTCAGAGTGGAGACTCGGTCGTTTGAGTGCGGTTAAGTACATTTGTGTGGTACTTTAAAGGCTGGAACACTATTTGAATTTCAAATGTGCACTTTTTGTAGTTTTTTTAAATAATTTTGATGGGCTTTTAGCTTTATTTTCTTTATCTTTGGAAATCATCCAGAACGAAATAGTCGGCACGACAGTAAAATTGGCAAATCTGTTGCATTCAATTTAATTTTGAATCAAAGTGGAGTTCAACACAACGAATGAATTCCGTCATTTTTTAATCGGGTCTGGAAATAAAAATATTATTTTGGTGTGATATGCTCACGAGTTGAGGAATTTTTTTTAAATGGACATGAATAATGGAAACAATTTATGATTTTTTCAAAGATGTGTATTTATTGTTTATGGATGAAATCATACAAAAATAGAATTGGATTCTTATGGTGCTATTATTTCAAAGTTTTATCTCACTCCACTGGGCGAATAATTCATTTCTTATTACTGAATGTGCGCCGTATGCCATAAATATATCAAAAGCGAGTCAAACAATCAGCTCGATGGTTTTTTGTAGTGTAATTTGCCTTGGACAAATGTAATGTGGCCACTTTTGATGAAATTATTCACATCCGCTTCATCCATGTAGATGGGTTGAGCGTTCTGCTTTGATCCGGGCGCTGTTTCACTCTCCAATGCTCGATCTGCCACGTGTGCTGAAGCAAGTGCCACTCGGACAATTTGTGTGTGCGTTAATGCAAATGAATGGTCGTCTTTCGGTTTGCTGTTCGATGACTTTGAATAGCTATTGGAAATATGACACTTTTCCAGATCATTCGCCGCTCTGTCAACGATGTCACGACTCGCTGAAACTTGATTCTTATTGTTTGTATTGGCCGATGAATATCCATTCACCGGTCTTCGTGGTTGTTCCGTTTTTTGGACGTGAGCATTTCGGTGACTGTTGAACATTTTTCGTCTTGTTAAGCCAACACCGACATTTCTTATCCATGCCTTTGATGGATCCATTGTAGCTGATTTTGGCTGACGCCATTGATTGTAATTCGATGATTCACTCATTTTTATGTATTTACAACTGGACGAAAAAACACAAATAACTCACGGTCTGTTGATATTTATCAAACTTTTTGGTATTGTTTGAATGTTATTGTTAGAAATGGTGTTAAATTTTCTTTGGGTCGAGTTAAATTGACAATATCTTGAGAAATATTTTTTTAACAGAAATGGTCTTTTTAAATTTAAAAAATCTTCCGATGATTCTATCACTCTGTGCTCGATGAGGTTAAACAGTCGAATGTGAGATTCAAACAAAAGAAGTGACCTTATATAAGACGAGAGAGAATACGACATTCCGATTTGTGTTGGGCTCATTCAAGGAAACCAGATTGACACACGGATATGATTCGAAGTCAATTCTTAATCCTTTTCGGATTATTTTCTCTCTAAGACATCATTTCCGAGAATGTATGTTTTCACTATACCTGCATGGACAAGTGTTCATCCGGCACCGTACTAAATTAACAATTCTTGAGAAAAATCTATTAAAAGAAATATTATTCGAAAGACAACAGCCGCAGAAACCATAGAATCACCTTATGGCACGTCTTTCCCGAATCGGATTTTTTTTAAAGAAGTGTATGCAGTAACGTTTGGGCTAAATATATAGCCCTCATAGCTGAGCTCAGCAACTTTATGGCTACATACACTTAAACAACAGCTCAGTGGCGTAGCTGCAATAATAGTTTGAAAATTTTTGTCTGACGACCATACCAAACTTAAAAAAGTTATGATATTCATAGGAATATTCTGGGTATTTTGCGAATGATTTTGACTAAGGGGATTTATCTCTCGCGAATGCTGCGAATGCATTCGCATTTCAGAACAAAAATTCGAATGTTTGCGAATGCGACGAATGCGGCTATGACATCGAACTTGTGACTACATAATTCATTCGTTCATTCGTGTTTGGGCATGCATTTGCGACGCTGCCGTATGATTTCTATGTAAACATTCGCACTCGCATTCGTGAGAACGTTCGAGAACGGCGAAATACAACTGCCATACGAATGCGAGTGCGAATGTTTACATAGAAATCATATGGCAGCGTTGCGAATGCACTGAGCGCGAATTTGTGAATAAAAATTCGAATGCCAAACCGACATAGAAGCCCCTAGGATTTTGAATGGATTTTGAAAAACCATATGAAACCCATTCACCATAGAAATTACTGAACAATGTAATTTGGTTGCAAAAGTATGTTTTCATTGTCCATCGTCAGCTAAAGCCACTTACCATCAGAATCAAATTCATTGGTTGAAGAAAAATCATAATGAACCATAAAAAATTCAAATTTTCTAATCGGTAAAAAGTGCTTCAAAATTGTATGCTCGAAAAATCAATTTGAAAAATATTTCGTTCCTTATGAATTTAGAAAATCATGTTATCAATTCAAATCATATTCAATTTTCATAAAATATTCGTCGAAAATCTCTTTCCAATGAACACTCTTCATAGCAATCCAACATGAAATATCGTTTTCAATAAATGCTTTGCAATGAATCAATTTTGAATTTGAAAAATATCATTTGCGACCATTGGAATCTCGCTGAGATGAATCAAAACTCTGTACACATTACAGCTGTCACTTTATTAACATATTAATAATTTATTAACATATTTTTTTATTAACATATTAATAATTTATTAATATTTTAATAAAATGAATTTTTTATTAACTTTAATAAAATATAGTGCATTTTATTAACATATTAATAATTATTAGTATGGTAAATTTTCGGTTATTAATATGGTGTAGATTTTATTAAAATGTTAATAAAATGTGGTTATTAACTTTTCTTCGGATTTTTTTTGAAAAGTTTCATACAAAAAAACTGTCAAATATTTCCAGACTCATTTTTCATCGAGATTTTGTCGTCTGGCAAAAACTGACATGAATTTTATATGAAACTTTTCTTCGCAATTTTTTTGAAAAGTTTCATACAAAAAACATGTCGAATATCTCCAGACTCGTTTTTCTTTGAGATTTTGTGGTGATAAATGATTGTCTTAATCTAAACGCTGTGTTGAATAGACTTTGATGTGAACATGATGTCGTCCGTTGATAAAATCGGATGAAATCCAATATGTTGTCGAATTTATTAGAATTCTAATAAAATCGGCACCATATTAATAACCACATTTTATTAAAATTCTAATAAAAAAATTGTCGATTTTATTAAAATTCTAATAAAATATCGTTATTAACATTTTAATAAAATCTACACCATATTAATAACCGAAAATTCACCATACTAATAATTATTAATATGTTAATAAAATGCACTATATTTATTAACGTTAATAAATATGGTGTTTCAACATTTTTATTAATTATTAAAATATGTTGTTTATTAACATATTAATAAAATACCGATTTTTGACAGCTGTAGTACACATCATTCACCACGCAGAGAGTTTGACAAGTGACGTTTGAGCAAGCACTTCTCACACAGCCTCATGAATTTATTTGAACGCACACAATCACATGCACCATATTTGCCGCACTATCGTTGGACATAGCAAATGAACATTCTTTTCATTGGTAACAATCGAGGTGAAAACACGTACCACAACCTATCGACACCTGGTGAGGCAAATATTTCATTCGAAAACCAACAAAAAAATTTCAGTTCAAGTAATTTTTATAAAAAATAAAATTTCGAATTGTAAAAACCACCGAAACACGACGGAGGTCATAGAATCGGTGTAATTGACGGACAATAAAACGAAGTAAGTACATTTTGAAGTCTCACTGACAAGTGGGTGCATTTCGATAGCATCAATATTAGCATTGGATGAATGAAATCAATATTGGACTATCGAAGCTAAAGCGTCAATCAACTACTATAATCGATTATTTTCACGCGCTAAAATTTATTTAAATAATTTTGAAGACAAGAATTTCATTGATCCTATAGCATTTGTACAAACAAACCTAACCTCGAAAGTATTCTTCTATCTTTCAATTGTGAAATTTTGTTCATTCAGGCGAGCAGTAAACGCGGAGCACAGCTCTGGCCTCCCAACTGATACGAAAAGCCTGAGAATGTCCGCAAACCAAAACCATATTCAGTCTTCGGATTCAATCGAAATCAAACAAGAAGGTGACATTAAAAATGAGCCAGTGTCTGTCGACGAAGTGGTTGAAGTGTCGGCATTGACTTATCGCAATCTACGATATGTTCCTGGTTTCAATGTGCGTGACGTTGAATATGATTTGGATCACTTGGACGAGGTCGATGCTAAGGTCGAGGTGAAGAAAGAATGTGAAGATAACAAAGAAGAAGACTCGAAAATAAATGCTGACTCAAGTGAAGAAGCTACGGATGGCCATCAAAATCAGCAGCCGCCGCAACAAGGTGATGAAGGTGGATGCGATACACAGAAGCGAGATGGCAATGCTCATCCAAATTTATCAAAGAAACATAAATGCCACATTTGCGTCTATTCAACGCGATGGAAAGGTGATTTAAATAAGCACATGCTGAAACACACTGGCGAGAAGCCACATGGATGCGATTTCTGCCCGAAACGTTTTACAAGCAAACAAAATCTTCGTGCCCACATGAAAGCTCACATCGAAGAGTTTCTGTTCCATTGCCCTTACTGTTTGCAAGGATTCGATGGAAAAAACGGAAAGGAAGCTCACCAGGCCAATTGCACGACTCGTCGCTACGAATGTCATTTGTGCAAGGATTCTTTTGGATCAATAAAGGCGAATCTGATGAATCACATGTGTGTGCATAGTGGTAACAAACCATTCCAATGCAACGAATGCTTCAAACTATTTGCACGAAAAAGTCATCTTAAGGGACACATGAAGGTTCATGGTGGTCTACGTTCATTCCGCTGTACCAGATGTCGTCTGGGATTCGTTCGCCAAGATGAAAGAAATGCACATGAGGGGAAGTGTAATCGCTGTTTGTATGAATGCTATGTTTGTGGAAAGTCATTTAGTTTCAACAAATGCAATTTGATCGACCATATGCGCACACACTCTGGTGAAACCCCGTTCGAATGTCAACATTGTCCGAAGAAATTCACACACAAAGTTAGTCTCAACAAACACATTGTATATCATACGAAGAAGCTCCCATTCAAATGTTCGATCTGTCACCAAGGATTCGCGAAACAATCTCAATGCAAAGCTCATGAAACAAACTGCAATCGACGGTGCTATGAATGTCATTTGTGCAAAAAATTTATCGGTTCAGTCAAAACAAATATGGAAAGACACATGCGAACCCATTCTGGCGATAAACCGTTCCAATGTGAGCTATGCCACACCCAATTCACCTCAAAAGGGAGCCATCAGAGACACCTCAATTTACATCAAAAGAAAACCTTCAGGAACACATAAGTCGTATCCACAACAAGGAAAATCGTTGATCAAATCAAT
>NW_022601868.1:0-1612 GCF_009176505.1 Sitodiplosis mosellana | reverse complement strand
TTGCATTCTACAGATACCCACCAGGTGTTGACCCGATCAAATGCCCAAACTACCCATACTGCGGTACTGATGCTGGTTCCCTTGTTGTGCCACCAGTTGCTCCAATCGTTCCAGCCCCATATATTTCAGCTCCATATATTTCAGCCCCAATCCTCCCAATTGGCTCCCGCTACTACTACGTCAGCAAATGAATTACAAGCCTAAATCCAAGCATTTCTAATACAATTCATCTAAATTGAACCTAATAAATCAATAACAACTGAAAAGTATTGGTTTTTATTATTACTCCTTCCTTGCTTTCGTCCTATTGGCTTCTGAGTTGATTATTTTTTATTACGATAGTATAATGATGTTATCTCACACCTTTTTGGTATTTCCGGCTTGGAACAGGGAATTTGAACGAGTTTACCGTATCGTTTGTTACTGTAATAGGATTCTTATTGACGATCTCCTGTTATTTGATTTCGATATGGAAATTAAAAACCATTCTGAATCAGTTGAAAAAAAAACAAAATAAATTTTGGATTCTTTGGGCAAGACTGTAAGTAGAGTATGTTTCACGGTTCCATCTCAATATACCGAGAACATTTATTCGGAACATACAAATAAGTTTTATTGATGTCACCATTTCTGTTAGATAACGACGCTATTATACCTTGAACCATCCAAAGTGCCCACAATAATTTTTGAAATGGGGATGTTATTTTTTCTACTATTTTTATTTTTGAATGTAAATATTTCAGCGTTTTTTGATCGGAAATATATGAAATGAAATATTATGAAATGCTTTGTCCGAGGGGCAGATCACTCAAAAGTAATTGTATGAAAAGGAAGTAATTAACCTATGAAATTGCGAGAAAAATGAATTAATTGTTGGTTTTGCAACTATTTTTTCCGTTGCAATTGCTCTGTTTTGCGTGATTTGCCCATTGGCTTTGTCATATTTAAGTCATGACAATGTAGGAACTGAAAAGAATAGCAATATAAGAATTTAAACTTCATATGATCCCAAAAGAGAATATCATTTCTTCCCCTCGTGAGTCCATTTCAACGCTTATGGAATTTACATACTTGCTTCTCTCTAACATGATAGAGAATAGATAAATGATAGGTGTCTTTGGGAAATGCACAGTCGAGAATTCTCAGAAAGTTTTTTTTTTTATCTTCTCTCTTTATCAGTTACGCGGAAACTGTGAAAATCTATACTAGCTTAGCGACTCCATTTAAATGCAATACTAATAAGAGATCTAACTAAAAAAGTGGTACATTTTTTGAAGAACTGCCTCCAATTTATGTACATAATGCCAGGTGGGGTCGGATGGAAGAAAACAGTCGATTCCGAAAACACATGCACATTACAGGTTTTACTTTGACATGTCAATCGTAAACATCCGAACGCTCTCTTTGATAGAGCGGTGCATTTGCATTTCACAAAAATCACCGGTGTGATCGATTTAATTTCTATGCCGATACAGCCTCGGGCAATTTTTTTTTTATCAGTGATAAATCACTAATTGCTCAACTTTGACATCGCTCTGTGCATTAGCGCTTGCGGAAACATCACATGCAGGTTGCGGTAATATTTATTTTGAAAATATAAATCCGAAAAAAA
>NW_022601867.1:0-7571 GCF_009176505.1 Sitodiplosis mosellana | reverse complement strand
TGCCAATACCTTGCCTTTTATGGTATTGGCAGCGATGTGTCTGAACATTCCCCCCGTTGAAATGTTACTTTTCAACCCAAAATCCTAAATCGTCATCAGTGGGTAACACACATAATTTTCTAATTGAGCGTTTTAATGTGCCGTGCTGCATCTGTAGTTTAACCTGCCTGACCTTACCATCGGCAGCCTCATGTACTTCGATGATACGGCCCATCGGCCAATATGTCGGCGGCATATTTTCGTTTTTTAACAAAACAAGCTGGCCTATTTGCATGTTCTGTTGAGCTTCCTTCCATTTTGGCCTATTCATCATTTGATGAAGACAATCGTCCTGCCACTGCTTCCAGAACGATTGTGTTTGCGTTTGAAGTTCTTCGAACAGCCGCCTTGCTTTCGTTGGTGGTTTGTTCGCTGCCTCGGCCACAGGCAGTTTTAATGGACCGCCTATTAAAAAATGTGCTGGCGTGAGTGCCTCGATCTCATTCGGGTCGTCTGAGAGCGCACAAATCGGCCTTGAATTCAAGCATGCCTCGATACCGGCCAGTAGCGTTGACATGCCTTCGTATGAGTACCGTTGTGTACCCATCACCCGTCTAAGGTGATACTTCATACTTTTTACACCGGCCTCCCAGAGCCCACCTTCGTGTGGCGCACCTGGCGTTATAAAAGTCCACGTGACGTTGTTCCATTTGGCATAGCCTTGCACTTCAGAGCTCTGCCATGTTCTTATGGCTTCGCCCAACAGCCTTTCAGCTCCAACTAAATTCGTTCCGTTGTCGCTGAACGCTTTTTCTGGGTGGCCACGCCTTGCCACAAACCGTTTAAAAGCTTGCAAAAATGCCTCGGAGGATAGGTCCATTACTGGCTCCAGGTGTATGGCGCGCGTAACCATACACACAAAGACTGCTACGTATCCTTTGATATCTGGGATGCTTACCCTTGAACGTGTGTTTAAATTCAACTTGTCCGTATGTTTGACATAAAACGGCCCAGCCAGATCAATGCCAACAGCGTCAAATGGTTTGGCTGGTCGTACTCTTACCGCCGGTAATTCAGCCATAATCTGCTGTGCCATGGTCTTTTTATAGCGAACACATACTACACATCTGGAAATCGTTTCTCTTATTTCATTACGCAACTGCGGAATCCAGTATGCACGTCTCAAATGTGCGGTCATCATCTTTCTTGAGCCGTGCATCGTGTCTTTGTGCGCCTGTTGCACTAATAAATAAGACAGCCTCGATTTAGGTGGGATTATGACTGGGTGCCTTATGTCATATTCCACGAGAGCTTTATCGATTCGGCCATACACCCTCAACATGCCTTTTTCGTCTAACTGTGGATTGAGATTGGCAATCTTACTTTTCGTAAAAAACTCTGAATCGCCCTGCTTAACAAGTTCAATTTCCTTTTTATACGCCCGCATTTGCGCATATTTGATCCAAAAGGCATTTTGTATCTCGTGAACTTCTGGTCCACCTCTGATCCACTTACTTCGATCCTTCAGTCGTACGTTATGAAAGAATCGAAGCACGTAAGCGGTAATACGAACGATTTTCTTCCAATCGTTTGATCTGTGCCATAATTCACAAAACCGATCACACACATACGTCATCATGACCGCTGAAACCATAACCTGCCTTTGCTTAGTTTCACGATTTATTTGCTCTGTCTCTTCAGGTGTAATAACCATTCGTGGTTTCGGCCATTCTGCTTGCGACTCTATCAACCAGTTGGGACCTCTTTTCCACAACTTACTCGCAAGCAATTCATCAGCCTTCATGCCTCTGCTCAACAAATCGGCCGGGTTTTCTGATGTTCCGATATGAGCCCATCGAGCTTCGCCTATGGCTTCGTGAATAGCCTTCACTCTATTCGAAACGTACACTTTCAATTCAAGAGGTGATTTTTTTATCCAATGTAGCGTGACCATTGAATCCGACCACATAAATTGTTTTGCTTTATCAAAACCGCATATCTCCACTATCTGCCTCATTAACTTGCTACACATCACTGCTGCAAGTAATTCCAATCGATGAATTGGCGTTTCCGCATCCACTCGTGCTACCGTTTCTTGTTGCTGGTTTGTCGGCCTATTTTTAATCGGAACAACTTTCGATTTTCCAGTCAATAAAATGCTTCTTATTTCGCCTTTCAATGTTGTAACACGTGCGTAAATAGCTGCGCCGTACGCATTTTTACAGGCATCGCCAAAACCGTGCAATTGTAGTTCGCAATCTTTGGTTGTGCCTAACCATCTCGGAATCCGAAACGCGCCTAATTTCGGTAAATCTTGCCTAAAATCGTTCCATCGGCTTTTAATGCCATCGGGGACCGGCTCATCCCACTTTAATCTCTCAATTTTCCAAATATCTTGCATTAATATTTTGGCAACAACTAAAACTGGCGTCACGTAGCCGTTGGGATCATACAGCCTGGCGATCTCACCCAAAATAGCGCGTTTCGTATATTTCGGTTCTGTTGTTAACCGTACAACAATTGTGAGCTGGTCATTTGCCTTGATCCAGCGGACACCGAGAACTTTGGTTTCATCATTCGATTCGCCTATATCGACCACGTCCTTTTCATCGCCTTGCATAAATTTTTCAACAGTGATGCAATTCGATGCCCATTTGCTTAGTTCAAAGCCGCCTTGGCGAAGAACAAACTCCACTTCTCTACACAGCATTTTTAAGCCTGCGATCGTGTCATCGCCAAAAGTTCCATCGTCAACATAGAAACATTTTTGTATTACTCCCGCTGCCTGCGGGTAATCTTTCGCATAATGGTTTGCGCATTCTACCATTGATCTCACGGCATTGTATAGCGATGATGCTAACCCATACATCACGACTGTTATTTGGTATTCTGTTAATGGATCACTTGGCCGTTCGCGCCAAAATATCCGTTGTAGATTCCACTGCGATGGGTGCAGGCAAACCTGACGAAACATTTTAACGACATCGGCAATAACTGCGTATTTATATCGCCTAAAACGCATGATATGAAACTGTAAATCAGCTTGTAGCTTCGGGCCTATTAACTGAATTGAGTTCAGCGATTCTCCATTTGACGTTCTACATGATGCATCAAATACCGTTCGGAACTTATCAGCATTGATGGCGTGATGCGGTATATAATACGTAACATCGCCTATCGATGGTTTCGGAGCTTTTCTCATGTGGCCTAATTGTTCAAGTTCGCGCATAAAATGAACGTATTTCAATCTCAAATTGTCATCTCTCTGCAGCCTCCGTTCAAGGGCGAAAAATCTACGCATTACAATCTTTCTTGATTCGCCTAACGTTTTGCCTGGTTTCAGTGGTATTTTAACCACAAATCGACCATTTTGCTTTCGAAACATATCGGCCGTATATGAATCTTCAGCCGCCTTTTCTTCAGCCGTTAGTGTAGAACTAAGCTCTGCAATGCCTTCACTTTCGAAAAATTTCTTCAATAGTTCGTCTAATGCCTCTTCGTTTGGTCGCTCTTCTTCGGCATGTGCGATCATGGCTTGGTATGCCGCCGTACCAAAAGCCTCTGGTGGTACCCAAGTTCCGCCTAAAATCACATGGCCTAGCGCTGTTTCGTGCATAACAGCGCCAGTTGGATGCTGATATAGCATCGAGCCTATGATGTCACCCCACACATCTGCAGCCAGCAATATATCCACAGGTGCGGGGATGTCAAAGTTCATATCGGCCAATGTTAGCCTGTCGTCAATCGGCCTTAAGACGCTCAAATTAATCCACGGTTGTGTGCCTCCGAATTCGTTACTTACAAATAATTCTGTTCTTAATCTAAAATCACTTTCAAACCAGGGCAATATGAAAGCTTGGATTTTTCTTGTAAACGAGCTTATTCCACCAATTCCGTTCATGTATCTCGAACATGGCCTTAGTGGCAAGGCATTAGCCTTTGCGCTTGCCACTGTAATCAAGCCCGCCTGTGCCCCTGTGTCGAGGATCGTTCTGAATGGTGGAGAAATAAACGTTCCGAATTGCATTCTTATTGTGGCTGTACCCAATATCACATATCTCTCTAAATTACCTTTCGTGAATTTTTGTCGGCTTGTTGTCGGCGCTTGGCTGTCCTCGTCTTCTTCATCGTCATCACGATTGATCCGTTGTTCGTTCGCGATTGACCAATCGCCGGCTCGTGTCACTGCCGACTGTAAAGAAGACCTATATGAAGATGCCAATTCCGACATTCGTGCTTGTTTAGGGTGGGAAGGATGGGCATCTTCATCATCTTCTTCGATGTCCATATCCCAATAACGGACCACATCCTGTCCGCCAGCCTGATGACTGCGTTTGCCTAGTCATTGTTTTCGATTAGTTTTGGAATAAGCTCCGGTATTAGGTTTTACGTTACCTTGTTGTGAGCTGCCTGGACGTGATTCGTTTTGTTGCACACTGAGCGTCTGCGTACGTTTTTCGGCTTCAAGTGTCGGACAAAGCGTGCTGTTGTGATATTTGCCCCCTTTGCAACGTGGGCATGGTGTTGTTGCCTTAGGTGTGCCGTCTTTGTTCGTATAACAGTAAAAATCATTGTGATTCGGGCGCAAACACATGTGACATAAATTGTTTTCTCTCATGAATTGTTGTCGGCCTGCTAAATTCATTTCTTTGAGCCATCGCTCACATTTGAAAATCGGATGAGGGCCTTGGCATAATTCACATGGAGCCCGTTCTCGCTTGAAAGAACTTGCCTGGGGAACGTTGTTCGTATTTTGTGGGCGCGTCGCGCTTGAACTTCGTGAACTGGATGCTCCGGCTCCTTGTCGGTCATCAAGGTGAGCAAAATATTTGGCCTGTTGTTCAATGAACTTTTCCAATTCTTTCCATGGCGGCACATGGCTCTTAATCTTCTTCGGCGTTTGTTGGTCACCGCCGGCCGTTTCTTCACCGGCGGTTGCGGCCTCAGCTTGATTTTCTGATACCATAGCCTTTTTTGGTTTTGGTCGGATCTTTTCCCATTCGCTGCGGGTGTCGTTATCAACCAAACTTAGCACGAGAAACACGAGAATTGGATCCCATTGTGTGGTATCGAAATACTCGTCAAGCATTCCCAATGCATCGCGCATAATATCAAGAATGCGTCGTAAACCACTGCATGATGGCTTCGACATTTTCGGCATTGTGAGTAGTTTGCCTACTAACTCTTCAACAATCTTGTAATCGTCTCCGTATCGTTCTTCCAGTCTTTGCCAAATGATCTGGTATGTTTGTTCCGTGATTGCCAGTTCGCCTCTGGCCCCGGCTGCCTCACCAATCAACGCCTCGGATAAGTAATAGCATTTGCGCGATGGTGCTAGCTTCGTGTCCTCATGGATAACTTTGAAACAGTTACGGAAACTCTTCCAAGCCGTATGACCGCCTTTGCCACCTGCAAATTTTCCCCACGTATTTGGGATTTCTAAATGCGGCATTTCAACACTAATTCGTTCAGTCGCCTGTGACTGCGGGTGTTGTTGCTTTGGTGCTAAAACCTCCATGCGTGTTCGGCATATTGATCGTGTTGGGCGATACAAATCTTGTATTTTATCATATTCGTCGTATTGTTTGTCGATTTCACCGCTGTCGGTTAACGTATCGACGATTGCTTCATGTTCTTTTTTGAAGGCTTCCCAGTCTTGTTCGAGTATTAACAAGTGGTCTTCAATTTCAATGCGTGACAAATTGTTGAACGAATTTTCACATACCGTTCCATGAGCCTTGGTTATATTCCGTGCATAAATATCTCGTTTTCTCGTCGACATTTTATTTGTTGCTTCTTTCTCAACAATCAATAGATTTTGCTGCTGCGTAGTTTCAGCCGATGCCTTTTGTTTGGAATTTTCCACAGCCTTTTCTGTTGCCTTTTCGTGCTGCTGCGTAGTTTCGGCACTTTTCGATTTGTCCGTTTTTTCTTTCTGTTTCGGACGTCTGCTCGTTCTGCGTTCGGCAATTTTTTGTGGTTTATCTGACATTAATAACGGCGATAGCCTAGTTCCCAGAAATTTTCGTGCATAAAATTTCTGTGATCAGCCTGAACACACGTTTATCGCCTGCCTTTCGCGATTTTTCTCAGTAATTTCCGTTTTGAAATTATTTAGTCAAAACCACAAAATTCACTTTATCTTTCAAAAACTGATTAACGTTTGATGAACTTACAATCGGCCTATGATATAATCAATTTTTTTTTAACTAATCTGGCTCAAAATCCGATTTTTGCAAGTATTTCACAATAGCTTGTAACTTTTTTTTTTCTTGAAAATAAAAATGGCGGTCACAAATAACCCGTGCAACAAAGAGTCAACTGTATTATTTAAGAATCCGCAGCGTAATGCCGTTGCGATCGATTTGCTCGTCAATATTTGGTGACAAAATCGATGCGTCAAACCAGCAATCGATGCAATGCTTTCTTTCTCTTGCATGCATTAGCCTTAGCCTCGTCAACACATTTCGTCGACCAATGAGAGTGCTCGGTTGCGCGTCTGTTCTTGCTTTCTCAGACATTCAACCGAGCGGCACTCTCATCGCCTGTAAACGTGACTCACACTTGTTAAGTAATATTCGCATTGTTTTAGCGCCTAATTTTCAGCCAATGAGCATACTCATTTGAGCGTCACTTTGCTTGCGCCTACATACACATCCATGCATAATGTATACGTGCAACCGTTGCTTGTTGTCGCATAGCCTGTTACATGAATATTACATGCATAACGTTTGGCCCGTTCGGTGGTCAATACACTTACATGCAAATCATGAAATTTCTCACTCGCGCGCTCAAAAGTGCTGCCGTGTTACAGCATCTAGAATATTCTCTACAGCGTTCCTCTGCAAGAGTAAACGAGATAGGTAGTGTGCTGCTTCCACATCACTATTCATGTTCGTTCTCGGCATTTTCGGCCTCGGGCGACACTCTCCGTTCTGTGTGAGTGTGACTCATTACTCCTTAAGTCGAAATCGCATCATCCATTGCGCCTACCAACACATTCATCATAATGTGTATACCACGACTAGTGCCTGTTGCCACATGAATATTTCATCGCATTTGCCCGGTTCGGTGGTCAATGCATGTAAATGTGTTGAGTGGAATTTTCCACTCAGTTCGCCCAAAACAATGCCGTCATGTTACACTGTTCTGTCATGTTCTCTGCAGCGTATATCTGCGAGCGTGGGGGAGAGCGAGATAGACAGCATGCCGTTTCACACTGCTACGCGCTATTATTTTTTCTTGGAATTTTCATCCAATTCTGCCTATTCTCTTGCCTAAGAAACACAGCAATAAACATATTTCACACAAATTCACTGCACTTTCGTTAACATTTCCTTTTCTTTCTTCATAAAGGGAATTTCCCGACACAGTTTTGCCTTAAATATGTGTCGTTCTTTCTTGGAAATTCCCCCCGTTCTCCGTTCTGCCTCGGATCACGGAAGAACAGAAAAAACAATGCATAAACAAAAATTCAATAATTTTCGGCCTTTTATTGAATTTTCTGTCTATCGGCCTAACGTTCGAATCTGTCGAAGGACCAAATGTTCGGGCTAAACATGGTTACTTACCTAGAAACCCATAAAACGGCC
>NW_022601866.1:0-6346 GCF_009176505.1 Sitodiplosis mosellana | reverse complement strand
AAATTATAAGCATGTTTAGAAATGCAATTTGAAATAAGGGAACAAAAATTTTTAAAAAAAAATTATAAGCATGTTTAGAAATGCAATTAGAAAAAATTTAAAAAGATGAAATTTGACATGTTCAAAAATGCAAATTAATCGAAAAATTTCTTAATTCTATTTTTATGTACCGTAGTACTTTTCTTATTCAAATCAATGGCAGTTACGTTCTCGCCATCTACATTTACGACAGTGAATGGGCCTTTGTACATATTTGCTAACTTGTGACCAGCCTCATTCCTTATTTTTATTTTCTCTCCTATCCCTATCTCTATCTCTGTCGTATCCCTATCGTACAATTCTTTCATTCTTTCCTTATACTTGACGAGCATCTCTCTTGCCATCTTATTTGTTCTTTGAATTCGAAATTTTAGCTCGTTTACATAATTTTCTACGTTGTACACTGGTTCTATCGATTCGAATTTATCATCAGGCATGTTGGCCTCCCTAGCAAAAACTAATTCAAAAGGCGTGAACTTGTGTTTTAAAGAAGAATTTGGCGTGGTATTGTAGCAAAATTGGAAATATTTAGCGTAAATATCCCAATTATCGAAATTTTCATTTAAATAACAACGAAGATGTGCATTAAAAACTCTGTGGTTTCTTTCTACCGTTCCCACCGTTTGATGATGATAGGGAGTGCTAAAATTATGTTCAAATTCCAAAAGTTTTGACAATTCAGCAAACGTTTGATTTTTGTACTCTGTGCCTAAATCTGTTCTGATCGATTTCATGGTACTGTAAATCAAAACGAAATGTTCGAAAATGGCCCTTGCTACAGTCTTCGCTTCCTTGTTTGGTACTGGGATAATTGTCAAATATTTCGTCAAATCACAAATGACAGTCACGGCATATTGGTTGCCATATATAGATTTTTGTAAAGGACCGATGGTGTCTATGATCACCACATCAAAAGCTTTTTGTGGCGTTGGAGTGATTTTCATTGGCTCTTTGGTGTGTGTATTGATTTTCGACAACTGACAATTAGGACATTTCTTGACGAATTCGGCGATATCCTTAGACATGCCCTTCCAAAAGTATTTTGAACGTATTTTCGCAAAAAGGCGATTTCTACCACAATGTCCACCCACGATTTTGTCAGAGTGATACCGATTCATTATTTCCGATTTTTTCTCATCATCGAGTATTTTAATAGTGGGATTTCGTAAAATAATTGTGCATGCATTCAAAATGTTTTGCCCGACTCTTTTGAACTCTTCAATTCTACATAGGGTAAAAATTGGGCTGTTCAATGGTAAATAGAGTGTGTCTACATTAGTTTCCATTGCTTTCACTTGCAATAATGCGAAGAATTTCCCTAGCGAAATTTGCTTCGATGAAATCATGTCTGACAGTTTGAAATTGAATATTATTCTTTTATTCACGCGCGCTTCGAGGGCATTATGCTTTACGATGATTGTCGTAATTTTGCGGTTGGTAGTAGCGTTGTTATCCTCATACACACTGAGGCTGTTTACTTCATTTGTGACTTGTTCTTGGTTTTGATGACTCATTTTTGTTTCATTTTTTCGTGACATTGACCTCGTTGTTACTTTTATTTGAGCAATATTTTGGTTGCTGTCTTTGATTTCGTCGAAAGAAATCCTACTTAGTGCATCGGCCACTACATTTTGGCTTCCTTTGATGTATTCAACATCAAATTTATATTCTTCGAGTTCGAGTCTAATACGAAGCAATCTTTGAGACGGATTTTTCAAACTAAAAAGGTATATCAAAGGCTTATGGTCTGTGCGCACTAGGAATTGGTTTCCATACACATAAGGCTTGTAATACATTATAGCATAAAAAATAGCCAGGAGTTCAAGTTCGATGATGGGCTTGTTTCTTTCTGATTTGTTGAATGCTCGCGAAGCGAAACTTATTGGTCTCTCTGTCCCGTCGTCTTGAATTTGACTAAGAACTGCACCACATCCCTTGATGCATGCATCTACCGTTAGGATGAAATCCTTTGAAAAATCTGGGTAAGCTAATAAAGTTGGTGAAACTAGTGCTTCTTTGATTGCCGTGAAGGCTTCTTTACTTTCTTTGCCCCAGCGAAAAACTGTCGACTTTTTTGTTAAATGATTAAGAGGTTGGGCCAAAATGGCAAAATTCTTTATAAATTTACGGTAGAAATTTGCGAACGCCACGAACCGTTTGACTGCTTCTTTGTCGTTCGGTTCAGGATAATCGTGCATTGTTGTAAGTTTCGAGCTATCAGGTAGGATGCCATTTTCTGTGCACCTATGCCCCAGAAAGACTACTTCCCTTCTGAAAAAACTACACTTATATGGGTTAAGTTTCAGATTATATTTTCTCAATGTCTCAAATACTTTGTGTAGGTTTTTTAAATGGTGTGATTCGGAGCAACCAATCACTATTATGTCGTCAATGTAAAGGAAAGCGGTCCCCGCCGGAATACCGCTAAAGGCAATATTCATCATTCTTGCGAATGAATTGGGACTTACATTCAGCCCAAATGGAACAACTTTCCAGCGAAAACTGCCCTTTGAGGTTGAAAAACTCGTGAGATCTCGAGATTCTTCCGAAATCGGAATTTGATGGAATCCCGAGAATAAATCTACTACACTAAAATGTCTTGCCCTACCGAGGCTGTCCAAAATATCCTCAATACGAGGTAACGGATATTTATCGGCGACCAATTTCTTGTTTACCAGACGATAATCGATACAAAGTCTATATTCCTTCTTTCCACTCGTAGACTTCTTTGGCACAAGGAGAACAGGGCTATTATATTCAGCCGCGCTTGGCTCAATTAGGTCGTTTTTTACCAATTTTTCCACTTGTGTCTCAATTTCCTCCCTCTGACTGAATGGTAATCGATAGTTTTTAACATAAACAGGAGTATCGTCTTTCATTTTGAATTTCTGTTTATAAAAATTATTTACGGTCATCGTATCCGTTTTGAGAGAAAAAATATCATCGAATTCTTTGCATAATGGTAAAATTTTAGCTCGGTAGTGCTCAGGTGTATTTTTGGCAATTTCAGTCAATAATGTACTTGTTCTTTCTTTGTTTCTTTTTATTTCATCCGCTGTATACGGGATATAATCATCTAAACTTTCCGTTTCAAATTCATTCAGCTTTAGAATTTGCACCTTAGAAGTTGTATTTATCATTCTAACTAGTGGATTTTTTGTATTAACGATCGTTCTCGCTAACATTACTCCATCTACCAATTGCTGAGAATTCACTAGTCGCGTTTCTCCATCACATTCTTTCAATTTTATTTCTCTAACAACTTCACACCTAGGTGGTATCATAATAGTATCTGAATCGGGACCACTTTGTAGTGGAATTTCAATATCTTCACCATCATGGGTAAATGTGAGTGTCATAGAGTCATAGCTGATGGTGCACCGATGATATTTTAAGAAATCTTTTCCAATAATGCCATCCGCACCGATGTTAAAACTATTGGGAACGATGTGGAAAATTTGAGGAATGTGTGTGTCATTGTGTATTATGTCGGCCTCAAGTGTGCCAAGGGATTCTATTAAACCATCAGTCACCCCTCTGATGTCAATAATATCGTCGCTATCTATTTCACTTAAATCGCAGACAAATTTTTCTTTTAAAATAGAAATGTCTGACTCGGTGTCGACCAAAAATACATTTTCATTCTTTGTAATTGACGTGGCTAGTATTATGAAATCGGAATAGTTTAGGTTCAAAGCGTGAATTTTCTTTTCTAATCGTCGGCCTCTCCCATGGTGCGCTGGGAGGCCGTTGCGTTTTCCACATGTCTGACGTTTCGACCGCGGTTGTTGTTGTTGTTGTTTTGACGACGATCACCATTATTTTGATTATTGTTGTTGCGATTTGCATTGTTGTCATTTTGGTAACGTCCACGATTTTGATTACGATTGTACGAATCTCGATTTCGATTATTCTGGTTACGATCACGACCATTGTCGTTTCGATTGCCGTTTCGATGATCACCTCTCCAATTACCATCTCGTCGACCACGTCGATTCTGACTACGAAACGCGAGAACTTGGGCCTCTTGTCTTGTTGTGTTTGACTCAACGATAAACTTGGCAACAACTTCCTTCGGATTGTCGAATTTGCATGAGGTCAAAACTGATTTAACCGTAACATTGTTCGTATTCGCACGACACAACTGCACCGTTTTCTTGACTGTCATTTCCTCAGCTTTTTCCAGAGGGATACTTTCTTTCACGAGGGCTCTGCGGAACGCATCCGCCAGCTCCTCCACTTTCGTTGAAAATTCATGAAGATTACTACGATCAGCTCGTAAAGTCATCATTCTACCCTCAATAACATCACTAGATTCGCATTTAATTTTTGATTTGAGTGCGTCAACTATATCATCAATTGAATTTGGATTAGTTGGGACAATTTCACACGCTATGCCCTCCAACTTAGCCAACACAAACTTTTTTAACGATGTCAACAATTCACGCGAATCTTCAGCCAAATCTTTTAGCAAATCAATTGTGGCTAAGAATGGTTGAAGCGCATTGGGGTCACCATTATAATTCTTTCTTATGTGAGCTGCCATAAGAGACAGATATGCCGCTTTCTCTAGAACCATTGTGTTTTCTGTTTCGTTAAAATTATCCGTAACTAAACCTACACCAGCTGCCCCAAGTGGGCGTTGAAGCTGGTCTTCGACAACAGCGGTGTCGGCTGTACCAGTAGTAGAAGCAGTATTAACAGAAGACTCAACTTTTTCACTATCTTCAAACAAATCGTCAGATTTCCCCTCACCTGAATCAGATACGGTATTAGAATTGTGTTGAATTGTATCAACCGGAACAGAGTTTTCAATCACGTCCTCGATTGCTATTTCTGCGAATAAACTTTGAGAAAAATTGTACGTTAATTTCAATAATTTAAATGCTTCAGTTAATTTCGATAATGCATTTGCCTGTTCGGAGCGATACGCTTTTCTGTCTTTTTCATTTTTTGCGCTCCGTTCAGCAGTCTTCAAATAGCACGTTGCCGCGTTGTATAAAACAATAATGTTCGTTTTGTAGGACTGCCTCAATTTATCATCACGCGTCAAAGCTCTTCTCCTGTACGGCTCTATTTTTCTCCATTCTTCGTTGAATTTATCTTTCAGTATTTTGTACACATTTGCGTCATAACTCATATCACTGATAGCTAGTTGATAGACTCGTTAAAAAAAAAAAAAAATTTGAATACTTGATTGACAAATAAAATTGGAAAAAAAAAAAAATTAACAACGTTCGACTACATTCAGAATAAAATGTCCAATTCAAATAAATCTTCACTTATGCTTATACATTTACGTTCGCTTTCGTTGCTTTAGTTGGTTCGTCGCTGACCTTCCTCAATTGACTTGTCCGTCTTGAATCTCGTCTTGCCCGTGTTGAATATCTCCCGCTTCCATTCGTTGAAAAACTACTGTCGGTTCCTCTGGTTGTTTTTTCTTAAAATATTTGATGCACACGTACGTAGCGATAATGAAAATTATTGTCAAAGCCGCAATTAATCCAACTATTTCCAAAATGCCAATTGTCTTTATTTCAGTTGTCATAACACGAATTTCATTTTTCAGTTCATTCTGTGTGCTTGCTGACTTGTCTTTATTGCCTGACAACAAGTTTGCGATGAATGCTCCGCAGAACGAAGCCGTTGAAATTAATGCTGCGCCAGCAGCTATAATTCCCCACATAGTTTTTTTTTTTCACTGATATATGCGCGTTTTGTTTTACATTTCTGTTTTTGCTCGTTTCCACTGCACTTTGCTCAGTTCAATTTGCAATTCTTTTTCTTTCGTTATTTCGTGTAATTCGTTCACCAGCTTAAAATTGCGATTACTTCTTCACTTTTTCATTGCACTTTAGTTACTTTGTGACAAATCTGCTTTATTTGCACATTTTTATGACTTGGACTTTGAATTTTGTCGCTTTTGAAATATGTTTCTTTTCCTGTGTCCACTAATTTCCGCTCTATTTTATCAGATATTCACTATTTTCTGCACTATTTTCTGCACTTTTTTCTGCACTATTTTATTAGCCAATCGAATAGACTGATTCGGTTTTTCGGTTCTTTTGCCGCTATACAAAACTCGCCATATTATAATAAGTATTAGGTAAATGATGAGTGCGCAGTTAATGGGGAGTCAGCAAATGGGTTTAATAAAATACGTGTGTTATGTTTGGTGGCGTATCTGCGACTGAATCGCAAGTTTTAATTAAACAGCTAATTGCTTACAATGTAACAAAACATACTGTAACAATACTACCACAAAGGTCTTAATTATTTTTCCAATCACATTTGCCACTTTTCTTAG
>NW_022601865.1:0-6459 GCF_009176505.1 Sitodiplosis mosellana | reverse complement strand
AGCACTTTAATTATGTTACTTTTTGCTTTGTATATGTCCATCGGACATTCTCCCGGGCCGAAAATGAAAAAAAAAATTAAAATGTTATACTGAATTGTAATCAATTTAACTGAACTATTTCTCTTTTGAATAATTTGGAATGACGAGTGAGAGAAAAAAAAAATAACTTAAGACTATGTATCGTATTCTGAATCGATACTTGGCATGGATACTGCTCGGCTTATTGCCAACCGTGGTGTCGGAAGCGGTTTGGTCATATGGCTTTCTTGGGCAATTCTCACTCTTTTCCTCTCCATCTCAACAGATATTTCACGCTGTTTCTTCCCATTTCGCTTTTCTTTTTTGTTCTGCTGTCCCCGTCTCTTGTTGAATAAATAAACAAAAATATGGATTAAAACGTTCACTGACAAGTTTATACCTATGTATATTTTGATGTCCATTTTCGCTGATTGTATTATGCTCATTTGTTCGCTGAACTTGATTTTGTATTCATCTGATGTTGACTGTAAGCTGTTGATGCTTTTTTGAATTTCGATATCCTTTGAACGCAATTCGTCGAAATAGTGTGCTTGCAACCAAAATTCACGTCGGTGTCTCCCGCTTCGGCTGATGCCATTCACTGGAGCTGATTCGATGGTTGTCAATGTTAGCACGAGTGCCAACAACGCAATAATTGGAAATTTGACGCTGGCCGATCGTGTTGCGCACGCTGTTGGTCGTTGAATCGCTTGCACATCAGCCCTTTCTTTGTCATCGATGTCCAACGGTAATGGTGCAATTTTTGTCACGGATCGTTTTAGAATATTGTTTTTTGTTTTTACTGAAACTACTCGTATTAGGCCATCTTTGCCTGGATGAGTCTCGACCACACGGCCCATTGGCCATTTCGTTGAAGGTAGATTTTCATCCTTCAACAACACTAATTTCCCAATCTGGACGTTTGGCTCCTCTTTATGCCACTTACTTCTCACTTGTAATTGGTGCAAATAATCTTGCTTCCATCGAAACCAAAAGTTTTGAAATTTCTGTTGTACCTTTTGCCAATGCGACAACATACTTATTTTGGTTTCGAGGAGCTCTTCATCTGGAATTTGTTCACCGTTGGCCACATTCAAAAAATGAGCCGGTGTGAGCGCACCTATTTCATTAGGGTCATCGCTCAGCTCACATATTGGACGCGAATTAAGCACATACTCTATTTGACACAGTAGAGTAGCCAATTCCTCAAAGGTTAACGCTGAGTCACCAATTACACGTTTTAAGTGAAATTTCGATGATTTCACCGCCGCCTCAGCCAATCCATTGAAGTGTGGGCTAGCTGGCGGTGAAAAATGCCACTGAATTAACATTTTATTACTTTCTTCTTTCAAAGTTGCATCAAATTGGTCGCGTTCGTCTTCACTTAACTCACTGAGAATCGAATTTGCTCCTACGAAATTAGTCGCGTTATCCGAAAATATGTCTGTTATTGTGCCTCTCCTAGCCGCAAAACGACGTAAAGCGGCAATAAATGCCACCGCTGTTAAATCTCCCACCGGTTCCAAGTGTATAGCTCTTGTCACCATACACACAAAAATACAGATGTAGCCTTTTACAATTTTAGCCGCTCGTAACTTATTTGTTTTTACTTTAATGGGACCGGCAAAATCTATTGCTGTTTTGACGAATGGCTTATCCGATGCGTTAACACGTTCTTTTGGTAGATCACCCATAAGTTGGGCCATTGTACGCGGTTTGTGGATGCTACACTCTACACACCGACGAATTATTCTTTTAATTGACCGTGCTCCACCTTCTACCCAATATTGTCTGCGTAGCAATGATTCAGTTAACTTTGGCCCACTATGTAGGCCCAATAGATGAGTTTCGCCGATGATTAGATCTGTAACCTCACTTTTTTTCGGTATCAACTTTTGATGTCGCATATCAAATGGAATATTCGCATTTTTCAACCGACCGCCTACTCGAAGAATACCATCGTGATCGATAAAAACACACAATTTACTTAGTTTATTGGACTTGCTTAAGTTTTCACTCTTGTTCAACAATGCTATTTCAGTCGCAAAATGCTCTGCCTGTAGCAGCTTGATTATAACTGTCTCTGAATTTTTTACTTCAGCCACCGTTAAACCACCAACTTTTCGAGGAGCATTTCTTCGTTTTTTGGGTTTACAGTTAAAAGCAAATCGCAGTACGTAAGCAAATGTTTTTTTTAATTTATAAAACGATGATGCACAAGGAATTATACTTTCGTTTTGCTCTGTCGCCAATAACACAACATTCCTTATTTCGTTGTTCGTATTGAATTCATTTTTTCCATATGTCGTTTCATAATTTTCGTGCTGCTTTAACATTGGCGGACCGTGCCACCACAACGAATGCTCTTTTAACTCGTCAGCATAAATGCCGCGCGAAGCACAATCGACTGGATTCAGCTTACCTGGCACATGACACCAGGTTACCGACTCCAATGTTTGAATGTTTTTTACTCTTGTCGACACAAATTTTTTGTATTTGTTTGGATCGTTTGCGATCCAAGCCAGCACTATTTTCGAATCGCTCCACAAATACGTTTTTTCAATATTTAGATTCATTGACTTAAACACACTTTTTACCAAATTTACTAACAAATTTGCACCACATAATTCGAACTTTGGAATTGTATTCAACTCGTTCGTTGTTTCTGATTTTTTCATAAATTTTGCTTCGTACAGCTTTTTTGATGACACTATGCTTTTGTTGGCTGTTGTTTTCGTTTTTGCCACCAACAAATTCGACGATATTTCATTGTTTTCATTCACTACTCTAACATATACATTCGCTGCATATGCTCTGTCACACGCATCCGCAAATCCATGAATTTGCACACTAACGATTGCATTTGTTTTTAACCAGCGCGGTATTTTTATTGAATTTAGTGCCGTTGACCGGGTTTTAAATTTCATCCACTCGTCGATAATGTACGCTGGCAACTGATCATCCCAACCATATTTGCTCTCGTTTTTTACTTTATTCGATAACATCCACACTTCTTGCATTATTAATTTCGCTTTAACCACAATCGGCGCTAAGTAACCCATTGGGTCATAAAGTGTTGCAATTTCTGACAATAATTGCCGTTTTGTTTTTGGTTTCGATTCCAATTCGAACGGAATTTTAAATGTTAACTCATCTGTTTTTGGCTGCCATGTACCACCCAGCACTTTTTTTACACTGTTTACTTCTTCTTTTTCACTATTTGGAATTTTATTCAAAAACTCACTCGAATTGCTGACGAATTTACGCAGATTAAAGCCAAAACGATCAAAAACAGTTTTTAATTGATTGTACAATTCAACCGCTTGTTCTACTGTATCAACACCTCCTACGTGATCGTCAACATAAAAACAATCTCTGATGGATTGTGCTGCGTTCGGAAATTCATTTTCCACAACACTGGCGATTTCGCGTAATGTGCGAATTGCTAAGAACGGAGATGGTGCTACGCCAAATGTCACTGTCGTTAGTTTATACGTTTTTATGTTTTCGTCGCTTGAATCTCTCCACAAAATCATTTGCAGTTTTTGCTGAATTTCTTCAATTCTGATTTGTTTGTACATCTTCTCCAAATCAGCAATAATGACTATTTTATGCATTCGCCAACTAATCATTAGTGAAAACATGGACGGCTGCATTAATTTACCTATCGCTAACTGTTCATTGAGCGATAAGCCATTGGACGTTTTTTGTGAAGCGTTATACACGGTTCGAAGTTTGGTCGTTGTGCTATCTTTGAAAACTGCGTGATGGGGAATGTAATAGGCGTCACGTGGAGGATTTTCAACTAATACCATATAGCCCCTTGCAATATCATCATGCATCGCAATTGTATACTCTTTTTTTAAATTCGAATTTTTCAAAAATCTTTTCTCTAATTGAAATAGTGTCGCCAGAGCCGTTCGTTTCGACTCTCCAAGCTCGACATGCGATTTATTTCGAAACGGATATGACACAACAAACCTACCTTCTTCATTTCGTCTTGTTGTTTTCAAATAATTCTCTTCACAGTATTTTTCCTCATCGGATAACTGCGAACAGTCACCATCAACACTTCCCATCGTTTCACTTGCGAAAAATTTGTCAATTTTATTCTCAATCTCGCTATTCAGAATCAATGATGTAATTTTGATCGTTGTTTTTTTATCATTATCGCGTTGCGGGCCCATGATCAGCCAGCCTAATTCGGAGTTCATCGCGATTGGAGCATCGTCTGCACCTTTTACAAGGCCATTATTCACAATACGGCCGAATTCAGCTACCCCGAGTAGCAAATCAATTTCTTTGTCATCATTCACTGTAGGATCTGCCAGTTTCAAATTTTGTAAGTGATCATATTGGCTTAAATCACCTTTAAACACAGACAAGGTGGTTATCTTTTTCATCACCAACGCCTCGCATTCCAACGTATATTCCGACGAAAAACGTGGTTTAATGGACAATGATACTATTTTGTTTGCAGTAGATTTTTTACCTTCTACTCCATCAATACCAGCATGGACACGTTTTCCATTCAATTTCAATAGCTGTAATGCGTTTTCAGTGATAATTGGTGATTGCGATCCCTGATCCACTACTGCTTTTAGCAAAAACATTTCTCCATTTTTACTAGCCACATTGACCCAAGCCGTTGCCAATAAATTGTTGTGTGGCTCATTTGTCGATACTTTATTCACTTGTTCAACCTCGCTTTTTTCACCCGCTGCTGCTGCTATCAATGAGGTTTTCTTCACATCACACGTTTGGCTTTTCATTTCAGTGTTCGTTGAAAAATGTAACAAAGTATTATGCCGCTTATTACACTTTTTGCAATTGAATTTCGATTTGCACTCACCAAATTTATGTTTTTGTAAGCAATTGAAACACACTTTTTTTTCTTTTGCCCACTCACTTCGTTTTTGTGCATCAATTTTTTCGAATTCTGTACATTTGTACACACCGCCATCGTGTTCTTTTTCACAATACAAACAGTTGACACTTTTTTCAACCTTTTTCTCAAATTTCTGATTTTTTTCACTTTTTTCGTTGACGGTATACGAACGCGTTTTCGATTCCGCTGACATTAATGCCAAATATCTATTTTCGAGATATTTTAAGAACGATTTCAACGTCTGATTTTCTTTCACATTCTCCAACCTGCTTTCATAGTCAATGATGGTTTTTTTATCAAGTTTTCTCATTAATACTTGAATCAATAGCACATCCCAGTTATTTACGCTGGTTCCAACACTCTCGATTGACATTAAACATTCAACCGTTTTGTCATGAATTAATTTTAATCCACTGCTGGATTCACTTTTTTGAATTTCTAAATCAAGTAACTGATCAATCAACCGCGAAACCAGTGCTCTTGTGTTGTCATATTTGTTACATAAAGTTTCGTAACATTTCAAATAACTTGCCTCAGTTGTTGGCAAATGCCTCACCGACCCCAGAGCTTTCCCGGTTATATGCGTTTTCAAATATTGAATTTTGATCCCCTCTGGAAGTGACGGGTTCAAATGTACGATTCTGTCGAATAAATCCTTAAACGTCATCCAATTATCCGGATCACCATCGAACATTGGCAATTGTAACTTCGGTAATTGCACATTTTGGCTCGCTTTTCCGCTGCTCATTTCACTTAGTTTTCCGAAAGCACTCAAATATTGTTTTTGTATCGCACCAAAATTGATCTTGTCACAACTTTCACTGTTTTCGCTTATCGACACATTTCGAAAAGCCAGTCTAAATTCTGCCCATAATAACTTCACGTTTTCCAGTTGAGCACACGCTAGTCCCTTAGATTCGGACACACTTAAATTTTCGATTTGATTCAATGCAAGCTTTAACTCTTTATGTTGGAAAAATAATACTTTCGCTTCAACCGGCACCTCACTAACCGACACGGTATGATTATCCTCATCGTTGTTATGGTCATTCTCAGCATCGCTCTCATCATCCATCAGATTCATCGCTATGAGTTGAACACTTGTTCCCGCTTCAGCTGATCCATCACTTTCTTTCGAGCTATCTTCCACAGATTGCTTTAATGCTTCTTGATCATCTTGTAACTTTGTGCGATGTTTCAAGTAGAGTTCGCGCGTTGCTTCAAATGTTTTCTCTTTAAAGTACGGTTGATGTTTATACTCATCACTATGCGGAGTCAACTTTTGGTTATTCGCATCAAAAACCACCCACCACTCTTCCAATGCCTTCAGTTTTTTCTCGTAATAATTCGGCTCAGCTTTCCTATCTTTTGTATCTTTTCTATAGTTCTCTCTTATTTTCTTCAACACATCGATGGATTGTTTTTGCTGATTCAATAACTCCGTAACTGACGACATTGTTTCACAATACACGAATTCACAAACACGTTAATCGAAGGACCAAATAATGTTTGACCATTAATATGAGTTGTCAGTAAAACACAAATAATGTCTG
>NW_022601864.1:0-2637 GCF_009176505.1 Sitodiplosis mosellana | reverse complement strand
ATTACCATATCTAGCAGCATAATGAAGAGGTGTATTATTATAATCATTCATGATATCTATGCTGGCGCCTTTGTTGAGGAGAACCTCGGCGACATTTTTGTGACCTGAAAAATAATTCAGATCGATGGAAAAGATCAAATCAATCTTTTATTTAATGAAAACAAGTATTCAACATTACCATATTCAGCAGCTGAATGAAGAGGTGTATTCTCCAAATCATCTCCAATATCAGCGTTAGCTCCATTCTTGAGAAGCACATCAGCGACACCTCCGTGACCTAAAATAATACGGATCAATGAAAAAATTAAACCAATTTCCCATTTTGTGAAAAAAAAAGTCAAGGCTGCATTGACGAAGTGTAGTAGACATCACACACAACTCTGACACCCGTGTATATATGCTAGTCGGTTTTGTGTGTGAGTTGGTTGCGATGGCTGCACATGCGATGTTTGTTTGCACGATAGTTGTGTGCGCGGCAGTTGCATCGCGATATGCTTGTCTATTGGCCAAAGCATATTCAATACTTGCTGCTAAGCAATACTAATGCGCATAGTACTCGAAAAGAGTATTCAAAATTACCATGGAAAGCAGCACAATGAAGAGGTGTCTTTTTCGTTCTAGTTTCACTATCAAGATTGGCTCCTTTGTGGATGAGAAGTTCGGCGACACTCTTGTGACCTGAACAATAACACCGATCGATTGGATAAAATCAGGTCAATCTTTTATTCAATAACAATAATTATTCAACGTTACCTTTCTTAGCAGCATAATGCAGAGCTGTCTCATTAAAATTATTTCCAATATTTAGGTCGGCTCCTTCAGCGATGAGGTTTTCAGCTTCCTTCACGTTGCCTGAAAGAATATGAAAAATATTCATAGATCAATGAAACGGATTGAACAAAACATTCTTTTTTATAAAAAAAAATGTCCAAAATTACCAGCAAAAGCAGCTCTATGCAGAGCTGTCTCTCCACACATGTCTTTTTCGTTTACTAAAATATTTATGAAAAGTTTAGCATAAATGAGGTTCCTATTTCTTCGTTACAAGGTGCTTTGTATATGGAATTTAAGAGTTAAACTGGATAAATAAATGAAACTTCAATCTTACCGTTCCTCCCGGGTGGCGCTCCGCTCACATCCCCGATTAAGAACTGTGGAAATAGAATCAAAGTGATACATTTGGAATGGGAACAACGGAAAAGATTAATACATTATGTGTTAATAACAGTTTTCAACTGTTTTTAATAGAATAAAAGTTTTCGGTGGACATTTTTTTTGGAATAGAAGAATTTTTTCAATTTAAGAACTTGAAAAAAGGACACTTTTCATTTTTTAAATTATTTCAGAAAAAATTATCACAAATTGTCCACGAAAAGTATCAAACATGAAAAATTAAAAAAAAAATCGACTGAAATTGTCGACTAACCTCGGATACCATCAAGCCAATGAGCAGCAGTGTGAAAGAACTTCGACTCAGCATTTTTCTAGCTTCGAACTATTAAAAGTTTACTATAACGTATCACTTGGTAAGAACTGTTTGATGAACATGCGAATCGAACGCATCCTCTTATATATTTTTCAAGTGTGGCCACGTCGGTGGGCAATACACTGTATGATTCAATCCACGTACAATGACGATTCTAATAAAAGCCCACAAAATATTATCGCACACATTTTTCAAGATAACAATGTCAAAACAATTTATGGAATTACAATTCCAGCTGTGCGCGTGTGTTTAATTTCGCGTTTCACATCGAATGTTTTGCATTGAAAATATCAGATGTTTACATTTATTCTTTCATCACCTTCTTTAAACTACAAATTCAATGTGAAAATTTGAAAAGTAAATATTTTTCACTCTTGAAGGGTTGAGTGGTGTTACTATGGCACGTGGCTGTTCAAATTTAAAAAATTTCACATCTGCGCTGCACGCACAAAACACATTCCGTTTCAAAGTCGACCCAAAGTTGACCACAGATCAACCGTCGCTTACATGATGTAAATTTGAATCTGAATGATCAAACGACATGACTCATACCTTTGCGTTACATTCAGGCGCACATGCCATGGTTGCGTTGCGTTGTTCAATAGCTATAGTGTTAGTTGATGCAAGGATATAGGTATCACATTCACTTTACATCACTCAATAAGGTATAGGTAGGATACGGTGATATTGATATAAATCTACGCATTCCCTTAAAAAATTACAAGCGAATCTCATGCAAAATCATATCCATACTCAGTAACACTTTCCATAGAAATACAGACAGCTCCTCAATTAGTTTGAAATTCCAATGAACACAATCCGATACAAATCACATGAAGAAGAAAAAAATTCTGTCACTGTCGCATTTCGTACCAACACAGCCAACTTTTTGTTTCTATGAAATAAATTCTTCGTAGTGGTAAAAAATCTATGGCACAGATTCGAGAAAAATATCACTAATACAGAGGAAAAACTTGTTCCGTTTGTGTCATAGGGGCACTTGCAAAGATCGAAAAATGTATTAATTTTATTAAGTTTATCAAGCACTTTTCAAGAAGTTTTTACCTAGCATTGAATTTTCGTTTAAGCTTTACTATCTAAATACGGTCAAACTAGTTATAATGCCATCGTTAGATGGCGTTTGTCCTGGT
>NW_022601863.1:0-2201 GCF_009176505.1 Sitodiplosis mosellana | reverse complement strand
AAGCAAATAAAGCATTGGAATCGTTGTCGATTCTAAAATTGTAGAGTCAATAAGTAGGTCTCTCATTGAGAATTTGAGTAAATTATGATAATGACTTTGCGGCACCAGTTCATGTGCTGAAAACTGAACAAAAATCAATTTCCGATTTGAACGAATCGCTAAATAGAGTGAAATGCTATATCTACGTGTGTGACGACAAGTCCGTTGCTCCATTGAGTAGTGTCTACATTAGTGGTGGAAGTGTGTAAATTAAAAAGTCTGGTATTTTTCAGAGAGTTAGTATGCGTTGAAACTTCGTTGTAATTGTGATTGACAAAAGTTTATTTTTCTAATGATACCTACTTATTACATACAAACAGTTAAGGTTGCTCAAATGCAGCAAAATGATATCTTCTATTTAAAAGCGTAACAGAAAAGTTGATGGTTGAACAAAGCAACAATACTAATATTGTTGACCACACAAATTGATATGGTCAAAGATTGACAAAAAATGTATTGGAATCGAAAACGGGAATCGATGGAAATCATCCGATTATTCAGCTATTCGCCACCTGGAAAATACAGATAGACTAAAGATCAAACAATTTCTTGTTTTGTGAAAATATAAAGAGAATTACATTCCCGTACTTTTCCGTACAGTTGTTCGTACTTTTTTTTTCTTCATATTTTGTATTAAATAGCATATTTTCAGTGAAAATGGGTCATTTTAGTCGAAATTTCGACAATTTCGTATGGGAGATACTTTTAAATCGATTCCGAATGGCTTTAAACTTTCTAAGATTTATGGCGAAAAAATAAGAATCTGAGAGTTTGAAGTCAATCGGAATCGATTACACATCCCATACAAAATGCCTCTACACACTTCTTATGGACATTATGTACATTGTACAAAGGCAATGCAAAAAGATAGGCAGATTTGTTTACAAATAACAAAAAATAAACAAAACAAAAATCTCTATAACTAATGTGTTGGCAATGTAAAACTAAATGGCGAACATTTTCGTCTCTGCACATTTCTTATGGACTATTCATACTATGTAGTGATACAGTGCCAGAATTGTTGACAAATAACGGCAAATGAACAAAACGAAAATCTCATTCCAGCAATAAATAGCTGGCAAATGCGTTAGAACAACACGACGCATGAAAAATATCGGATAAATTTATTTGATATTTGAAATTTATATAAATAAATTTATGTGCAACCAACCTCTGCGAAACACATTCAATCAGAGAGTGCTATTTCACTGCTTCCTAACCTAAGCTGAGCTGAATTTGCTAACTCAGGCGCCTGAAGCCTTATTGCAACGCATTTACAGTGCCAAATTTTCATTGCTTGCAATGACCATCAAAGTTATGTGTTGTATGGGAATAGACGCTCTGAAGCGTCCAGGCCGGAGCCAATTTCGCAAAAACCTCAGAAGAAAACGAACCTACTAAAAGGTAAAGTTCGGTTTGACAATTTGGGGCAATGGGCCATTGGTGTCTTTTTTAGATTGGGACGGCCAAAATACATGCAATTTCTGAAACACAAGGTTATGTACATAATGTAAAATAAACCTCAACCTCATCATCCTTCCACGATTTTCATACCCAATCAATGCAATCTTGAATGATTTTGATCGTTTCCATTCAGTTTTTGTTCTTTTTTCATTAATTTTCTAAATCAAGTTTGATATTTTCATTGAAAAATTAGAAACAAAATTTCGAATTTTTTATTTCTTTCCTGCATGAAAACGCCTTTTGGCAAGCAATAGTTTTCCACCCAATTTTCACATTTTTCTTCATTTTTCGGAAAAACCAATATTTTTTCCGTTAATTATTCATCAAAATAAACCAGGAAAAAAATTCCCAGCTCTGGGAAAAATTCATGCAGTTGAGGGTTAAATAAATATTGAAAAAATCCTGGCAGCATATTGAATCTATTCCAATTGTTCTACAATATTAATTTGGTTTCTTTTACTTACCGATTAAAAGGTTGGCGACATTATTGTGACCTGAAAAATAATACAGATCAATGAAAAAGATCAAAGCGTTATTTAATTTAGTCAGCAGTACCATTGTTAACAGCTAACTGACGAGGTGTTAGATTCTCCATATTTCTAATATCAACTTTGGCTCCTTTTTTTATGAGAAGTTCAGCAACATTCTTGCGACCTTAGAAATAATTTAGATCGATGAAAAAGATCAAACCGATTCTT
>NW_022601862.1:0-2048 GCF_009176505.1 Sitodiplosis mosellana | reverse complement strand
TAAAACTGGCAAACACAATACCTGTCTGTAAAAATGATTATATTGCACATATTTTCTGACTACTATTGACTGATAAAGCCAGTCAATGATAGGCACCGGCTACCAACGCTTATCCTTTACTATGTATCATTTTGATAATGGTTTATCAATTTGTAGCAGTCAAAATTATTTAGAAAAGTATGAAATAATCTAAAAATGTTCAAAACTGAGAGGTATAAATAAATACCGCACTGAATTCAATTCATGCAGTGAGTTCAGTTAAAGAGCTACTGAACTAGTTTGTGAAAATCAACCATTGACCAATTTAAAATGTTCAAGTTGTTGCTCATTGGATTCGTGATCGGACTGGCATCAGGTAAAGTTGTAACTTCGAGAAATTCTATCATTGCTTTACTCATGTCATTATTGAATCGTAGCAAGTCCTGTCGATGTTCGACTAATTGTTGGCGGTTTCGAGACGTCCATCGAAGAACAACCATGGCAGGTGTCACTTCAAGTTGGCACATCGCATAATTGTGGTGGGTCAATCATTGGAAAGGAGTGGGTATTGACCGCGGCCCATTGTACTAACAGGTAATATTCAGCGGCTTCAGTTTAGAAGAGGCAGAAGGAATAACTCGCTAGTGATCTTGTATTTCAGCACCGGATCATATTACGTTCGTGTTGGCTCATCGCGTTACGCAAGCGGTGGTTCAACTATCAAAGTGAAGAAGGTTTACCGTCATGAGAAATACAATGCCAGCATCACCGATTTTGACTTCTCGCTGTTAGAACTGGCCGAACCACTGTCATTTGGGGATGCAGTGAAACCAATCGCCCTACCAAGCGAAGATATTAAAATTGCAGATGGAGTCGAAGTGCTGGTTTCAGGATGGGGTAACAAAAATCGAACTAAGTATTTGAAGCATCTTAAAGGAAAATATTCTTTTGTTCATTAGGAGCAACGCAAAACTCAAGTGATTCGAATGAAGTACTCCGTGCCGTCTATATTCCCATTGCCAATCAAGAGTACTGTAGCGAACAATACAAAGGCTATGGCCGACCGATTACCGATCGAATGATCTGTGTTGGTTTTGTCAAAGGCGGAAAAAGCCCATGCTATGGCGATAGCGGCGGCCCATTATCTGTTGAAAGTGATGGAGATCGTGTTGTGATTGGAGTTGTAAGTTGTATATGTGCATAACTGCAGAAATATGTATACAATACTTAATTTGTAATCTCCACCTAGGTGAGTTGGGGGAAAGATTGTGGTGCGCCAAACTATCCTGGAGTCTTTGGTCGAATTACATCCGTTCGTCCATGGATTAAAAGTTTATCGGGAATTTAACCGTTTAAAATCATAGTTCATCTAAAGCGAATCTTCTTCGAACTCGATTGATTTGAATACAAAATTGTATTTTTTTTTCTCAATAAATACTTCGAAGGGAATGCATTTAGTTGTTATTTATTGAACTAAGAAGTATTTTCGATGATTGGTGTCAAATGTCTTATTTGATTCAAATAAATTATTCAAGTTTATCGTCAGTTTAGTTTTATATAATGCACATTGAATGTAGAAAACAATTTTTTGCATTTTCAAAGATATGTCAGTTTTACGAGAGCACGCAGCGTAAGCATGTCGCTATCGATCCATTTCAAGCTGTAATTATTCATATATACAGATCCAGTCTGTGCAAAATCTAATAAATCAAACGCTTTATAGATTCAGTCAAATATTTGATGGTTATATATTTTTCAGGTGCAAAAAAATGAAAGTGACGTCTGAATACACACACACAGTCGAAATTTTAATTCTCGTTTTAAGTCCAATAAAACTGGCAAACACAATACCTGTCTGTAAAAATGATTATATTGCACATATTTTCTGACTACTATTGACTGATAAAGCCAGTCAATGATAGGCACCGGCTACCAACGCTTATCCTTTACTATGTATCATTTTGATAATGGTTTATCAATTTGTAGCAGTCAAAATTATTTAGAAAAGTATGAAATAATCTAAAAATGTTCAAAACTGAGAGGTATAAATAAATACCGCACTGAATTCA
>NW_022601861.1:0-5024 GCF_009176505.1 Sitodiplosis mosellana | reverse complement strand
ATTTTTCACCGTCCAAAAATCAGCGGACAATAACAGCACTACAAACAACAAAACTCGTGATGAGTGAATTGATGAATATACCGCAGAACATGTACGTAACTGTTGTGTATTAGAAATACGTCTACTCGTTTGTACTGTGTGAACTAAACTAACTTTATTCAAATTAAATCGGTGACAATAAATGCAAGGGTATAACTATATTGATTTTATGAGGTTACTTCGATATGCAACACCTCCCCTTCTAAAATTTTAACTTCTAGTTAAAATTGTGGGTGATCGCAGACGTGGGTTCCAAATTGGTTGGTATCGGATGTCCATTCTTCCTTCCTTTCACAAGAGTTCGATGCAATCGAAGAAATTGCATTTTTCAATAGCCAAATGTGGTGATTGAAAATACGTCGATGTTCTTCAGGCCAAATTTTGTTGGTATCTCCTTCAAGCAGTATTTCTAGTTTGCGTTGAATGTAGTGAAGATTTTTGATGTACTTTCTGTAGAAATTTGCTGTAGCGATAAGTGATTGGAGTTCACTTAAGTTGGTTGGTGAATTCGCATGAATGGTACGAACATGAATGTTATTCGAAATCATTTCTGTTTTGTTGCTGCAGAATTCGTTGAAGGGTTTATCCCATAGATGGAATAAATCGAGAAGATCATTTCCAAAAATGTTTAGATCTTCGTGGGACGAAACGAAAATTTTTGTTTTCTTTTTTTCGTTTAAGAGTTCGATTGTGCAATCAATTTCTCCAATCAAGTCGATCAATTTACCTGATGCATTTTTCGGGGCCAAACTGGTCGAAAGCGGACGAATTCGCAGGTATAATTTTCGGCAATTTCGCTTCGAGATGATCGAAATGTCGCCAGCTGAATCGGCTTGAAGTTGAATGGGCTTGTTGTTGATTAGGACGTCAACGAACTTTTTTCTTGATTGGCAATCGATTTTGTGTAGTAACACAGAGGAAACCTTTGGTTTATGATTTGATGAATGACCCTTGGATTTGTTCGTGTTTTCTTGTGAAGGTTCACGACTTTTGGAGTTTTCATCGTGTTGTTTCGATTTGCAGAATTGGACCCAATGTCCGTTGAATCCACAGAAGTTGCATTTCGATTTTGCTGCTGGGCACTGGTTTGGTGGATGAGTTTTACCGCAATTGTTGCAATCGTCATCACTGTCGGGATTTTCCAGAATTGTATCTGGTTTTGGCTTGTTTTCTTTTTAGAAGTGATTTTTATTTTTCGACACATGGTTTACTAGGATTGAATGTTCAAATCCTAGTGGTTTTTGTATCATCGAAGCGTCCCGTTTGAGATTTATCAGTCGACCGTATTCGTCACTTAGCTTTTCGAGCGTGATTTTATCGTGTTCGACATCAAGTTTTGATAAAAGCTTTGTTCGGATGTCGAGATCTCTGGTCGATGATAGGCCGGCAACGAAGATGAGACATTTAAACTGGTCGATGGACATTTTCTTCAGTTCAAAAGCTTCACAAGCTTTGTTGACATTTCCCATGTAGTCGAGATAGTTCATTTCATCATTTTTGTTGATTTTGAAGCACTTGAAGCGAGTTTTGAGCAGGGACTCGTGTCTTCCAAATAGTTTCTTCAACTTTTCGATGGTTTCAGTGAAACTGAATTCTGATGAACGTTTTGGGAGTATGTAGTTCATGTACCTTTGGTGAGCAGACGTTTCCAATTTGCGAAGCAATAATCTCACTTTTGCAGGGTCGTCCAGGTTGGCTGCGTCTCTTTCGAAAAAATCTTGGAATCGACGATACCAGTTTTCGAAGATGCAATCATTTTCGGGGTCGTAGACGAATTCGGTGAGTGAGGTTGATAAAGCTTCGATCAAGAATTCTGGATCCGTGGTTTTTCGAGGGGCTCCAACGAGGTTTTCGGTTGAACCACGATTCGATAAATTGTTTAAAATGCCGAGGATTTCATTGATGGTGCTTTGAGTGTGGTTGTGTCGGATTTCTTGGTGTTGCATTTGTTGCTGTTGCAGAAGAATAGATTCTCTGGTTTGTTCCATGAAATCCTTGAAGTAATTTAAAAATTCTTCGTTGAAAGTGTTCATTTTGATGATTTGAGTTGCGCGGAGGAACTTTAAGGTAGCTTTGTCGCCAAATATGTTGTGTATTAGAAATACGTCTACTCGTTTGTACTGTGTGAACTAAACTAACTTTATTCAAATTAAATCGGTGACAATAAATGCAAGGGTATAACTATATTGATTTTATGAGGTTACTAATAAATGCAAGGGTAAAACTATATTGATTTTATGAGGTTACTGCGATATGCAACAATAACGATGGCCACGCCACGGAAAAACAAGTGGAAAAATGCGACATATGGATGCCTGTTGAGAAATAGAATACACGCTCATTTTCAAAATCAACATATAATAATAATCAATATAATTGTTCATATCAATCATTCCACACAAAATTGAAACTTACCTACAGGATAAACTGTACACACTACGTGTACAAAGGCACAAAATCAATGTTTCGAAAATAAAAAGTACTTGGTAAAGTTTGGTGTCAATTAGCTTTTTCTATTTAATACTTGACAGATTTAGTGGAGACGCCGCATACATTCCCATTGAAAATGATGAATTTAATAAGAATTATGTTGAATATGGCTTCTCCACATATCGTATTAAAACTAAAAGCTCAAAAGACACCAATATTGAGGCAAAATTTGCCAGATAATTTGTTACCATTTTTTTTTATTTATTTCTAATACGCTGGTCGATCATGGAGAATTTACATGTTCTGATTCGGTTCATCAAGAAGAAAATGACAAAAGAAAGAAGAAAGATACTATTGCTGTTTACATTGTTTTTTCTTGACGAATAATTCACTTAATATTGTAAATAGACATGAAGTTTGCCATAAACGAATGAAACTTGAAACAGTTGACATTTCGAACTGAAAATATTGTTATGAAACTTTATGTGAAAAATGAAAAAAAAAAATTATTGTATATTTTCAAGAAAAAAATGTCAATTTCATTCAATTTTATTGGAAATTTTTAATTTTTTCAACACTATTTTTTTACATGTAAAATTTTCTTGAATTTTGAATGAAAACTTTAACACTTTAAAATCACATCTGTTCACTCTAGTCGAATGTGACAGATGGTTATTGCAACAATATGGATTTTGAAATTATAAACAATATCTGTCAAGCTCACATTTTAGAGGAACACACGAATCGAATATATTGTGAAAATTTCTTCAAAAAAATATTTAAAAATGGCAAGTCGTGGCAGTATATCTGGTATGTTTGTCTTTTATTCATAAATTTATATGCTTGAGATGAAGAATGGAGATATTATATCGATTTTAATGTACAAGTTTATGTTCCACTTTAAGATAATTTCCAGAAATATCATCTCGACCTTTATTCTCAAGCACAATTTTGTGGCGTTTTGTGTTGTTTTGTGCTGTTCTGTTTCGTTTCTCCATGTAATTTTCTTATTTTTTGATAGACGAAATGGTTTCGGGTGGAGATAAACTACCTATAAAGACAGAACTAGATGAAATTGAGGAATTTCATATAAAATCCGAAGTGGGTAGATCGCATGTGGTCAAGGGAATTTGTATGTATTTAGTTTAACTATTTGTTTTGATTATTTCTAATGAGTCGATCGGAGTTGAAGGTAATAAATTTTGATTTCTCGATTTCAGCTTCTCTAACTGAGGTTAATAACTGGATAACTGCTCTTTACGAGCAAATTCTGACGAGACTAAGCGATATGAGAAGCAATCAACGTAATGTTCGACTGCTTGCTTGCAGCAGACAGTGTAACAATATTATAGACTCAATGTTGAAGAAGATTGACGACTACGAAGCCAATTTTGGGTACAGCCAAGATAACACTCGCCAACAACCAATGGCAATAGGTATAATGAACCAATTTATTAATAATAATTATAATTGAAACTGATTTTTTTATGATTGTTATAGGATCATTAGCATGGTACGAAATGTTTGTGGGCTTACTGCTTGAGCACGGAAGAATTTTAATTGAAGAAACTAACGCAAATGTTCTCGACGGCAATGCAGTCTCACGCCAATTCATTCGGAACTTGAATTTATTGGATAAGTTCAGAGCAAAGGGCAGATCACGTTTTCCCAACGATGTATAGAATTTCGATTCGAATAAATGTGAAAAAGAATTTTCTTTAAAAATAGGTACACCACAGGCCATAAGTTTGGATACCTCTTTGAAACGTTTGTTTCTTCGTTTTTTGAACATTTCCACTTGAAATTTTGTATTGGATATGAAAATATATCGAAATTCTGACCGAATGGATGATTTGGAAGATAACATTTGGCCGGCCTATGGCCATCTTTTGGCCTTTGAGCTGTGGGAGCCAAAATCAAAGTCTTAAACGGGCCATCGGATTAAAAAGTTATATACGCCATTGGAAAGGTCTTGAAAAGTAGATGTGATTTTTGGTATTAAACATCAAAATCGGCCGGCGTTTGGCCAAGATATGGCCGTTTGTAATTTTTTGGCCGAAATCTTCAATCAGCCATATCTTGGCCAAAAGCTGGCCGATTTTGATGTTTAATACCAAAAATGATACGTACTCTCCGAGACCTTTCCAACGACGTATAGCATGTTGAAATTGGACAAGCGGTTTGAAATTTCAAAATTTTGGGCCAAATTCATCCATAGGGATATCCAAACTTATGGCCTGTGGTGTATATTTCATTATACGCTTTTGAAAAAAACGCACAAAATTCGATTTTTATCTATATCAGAAGTTTTATTTGATAGAAATTTTTATATTATTTAGTGCTTGAAAATAATTTCTGGCATATGACCTCCGCAGAGTGACGCAAGGGGTGCTTGCGTCGGCCTTGCGTTAACAGCATGGTTGACGCAAGGATTGCACTCGAATCCCCCCTTTCCTACTACTCAGTACAGATCAAGTATATAAAAGTATCACAAATGTGAGAAAAATGGTATTTGTTCAATACCGGTTTGTATTTTGAAACTGGTGTAAAGGTAA
>NW_022601860.1:0-1364 GCF_009176505.1 Sitodiplosis mosellana | reverse complement strand
GTATTTGTTCAATACCGGTTTGTATTTTGAAACTGGTGTAAAGGTAAAACGGCGTTGTGTAACGTGGCTGTTGTGCTAGAGAAAAGAAAACCAACGGTAGAACTGTGAAATGGAATAAAAATGAAGGTTCATCGAGTTTCTATGAACCAAACGTGGCAATATTTACGTTAGATAGTACGTGTAACGCAAAATTATTCACATTTTGTGATAACGCATACTACTAAAACAAAAAAGAATGACTCATAGCAACCATTTACTCGTGATATTTTGACCGCTTATCATAAGGAAAAAATCAAAAAAATTTATGGAGCAAATTCCAATGAAAAATTACATTTTTCAAATGAATAGTGCTTGTCATGACATTCATTTGAAATGGGAATGAAATTCAAAACAATAATATTGTGTTTTTCATTTCAAAAAGCATTATACATTTCAGTTACGGAGTGACGGCTGTAAATAAGTTCGGTCCATTTCCATATCGCAAACACCACCATTTTCGAAGAGAAAAAAGTCCATATTCATTTTGAAAGTTTCTTGTTCATTTTTTTTAATTCAAGATCTTAAATTAAAAGGTTGCCAAATATTCATACACAGTGTTTGCTTAATTTTCTATCCTTGGAATGGTTTTTTTTTTCAAATGTTATTTTCAAAATCATCTGATCAGGTTCCAAATCGCTTGATCGCAATCAATTGCCATTTCAAACGATGCCGCTTGCATTGGTTGTAGGTGGTTGCGAGGGTCGTGAAATGAAATCGAATGCATTCCGGAACACTTGCCTACGCACAAAATCACTAGCAGCTGAATTTAAGTTTGTACTCGATCCGTAGTTGCACTTGATGTATCCGTATAAGTTTGCACCGTTTAAAATTATGGCAATGAATACCAAAACCTGAAATTAGTTTTTTTTTTTGCTAAATACAATCACAAGCCCGGAAGATGGGAATATAAATCGACACATACCAGCCATCTGAATTTGAAACCAAAGAGTGCAACCATGAAGAAGAGACCCCAGATCATTGGAAATAGAACAAGTGCCAACCAAAAGATTCGTTGTTCTTGTGCGTTAACGCGGCCCTGCTAAATGGGAAAAAAGTTTGACATGCAAATAAAATACATGAAAAATGATCCGAATGTGGTAGGCATGCAATCAAATGTGCGCAAAGAGAGAGAAAAGCTGTGATTAGTAAAGCTAATGTTAGATTAAGAGTAGTCCTTTTTAGCGCAGATACTTTTTTCGATTCATACACCCAATGCGATTGTCCATCGTCATCAATGTAATTCCACCATCGTAAACCGACCAACAAACGGCCGGTTATATTTTTCACCGTCCAAAAATCAGCGGACAATAACAGCACTACAAACA
>NW_022601859.1:0-7724 GCF_009176505.1 Sitodiplosis mosellana | reverse complement strand
AATTTGCGCGCACGCACCTAATTTGAGTGATAGAAAAAATAATTAATTTTTTCATATTCTATTTGTTTTCATGGACACAAAATATTTTAAATCAAATTCGATTAGAGTTCGGTTCAGTGATTCTTTCGCTCCATTCGATTTGCATAAGTTAATTTAAACGAGGCATGAGATTGCGTTTTATAATCGAAAATCAATTTGGATTATATTGCACAAAAAAATATTGATCGTATTTTATGCATGCGGCAGATGCTATGTGACGTCGATAGTTTTGAAGACCGGTTGACGATTTTTTGTTCGAATCAAAAATCGATTCGTTTTAAGCGCTGAAATATTATATGTTGACATCCATTTGAGCATTTGAAATAAAATAATCTTCAGACCGATTAGTGTATTTACACCTCATTTGGAACAATTAGACTGCGGTGCGATAGTAATCACATGAGGTTAATCAATCTTGGATTGTAAAAATAGCATACCGAACACGAGCGTCTTTTCATCGTACATTTTGCTTTTTGTTGTGTATATTACAAGTTGTACAACACGGGTTTATCGTGGATAGCAAATTTCAAACGAGAAAACGAGTTTCACTTTCATCTGTTTTCACTGAACCGTGAAAAAACACAAACGCCTCATTGTCTCTAACCTTGAGCGATGTGTTGTCGTTTTGTTCTCCTAGTTTCGCATTTTGGTGCGTAATTCACTTCATTTCAGCGGTTGTTATTTCTGCATTAATAAATCAAACGCCAGGACGCATCATAATACAATAACAGTCTGGTGATAAATGATCGTCGTCATGTTACGCTTGGCAATCCATCAACATGACGATTTAATCCAAATGCAAATACTAGACAATCGAGATTTGGATTTGGCAACAATAAAATAACGTTTGAAACGTAATTCTACAAACATGTGCATTAACACTGATCTGGAATGACAACAATTTAGCGGCGAATCGTTGTGCATACTGTTACACTTACCCCTGATAACCAATAGTCTACCTTAAACGAGACACATAATAGACACTCTCTGCGACGTAGGGTCTACGTGTAATAATTTTCTCACCAGCAATGATTCAACATCCTATGTAGAATCGATCGTTTACGATATGCGTAGATGAATGTATAGTAAATCATGGATACGTGCACTTGATATGGCGGATGGTCAGAGATAGGTAAGTAAAATCACCAAATGAAATTTCGAAAAGTAAATTCAAAGTACGTAACTTATAAATACCGTAGAGTTGTTATCAATACTAAAATTAACTGCATTGTATACATTTCACAAGAGTATATTCTTTCAAAGTCTCCTGGTAGAAGTTCATCATATCCAATCCATATATTTCATGGAAATACGTTTTGATATCGACATAAAAAAAAGTATTACGACGTATCATCATATCATACCGTTGAATATCGTGCTTTTTATTTATAAATAAATATGTTGATATATCCCAACGTTTCTGTCATTGACAATGAAAAATCTTGATTCAGCTCAAGTTGGAGAATCCCTACGAGTTCAATGATAATATATTAAATTCAGCGTTTGCATTTAAACACGATAATTTCATAGCAAAATCCATGAAAAATGTCACTTTTGTTCGGGAGGTACCTCAAAAAGTCACTTTTAAGAGTTTTCGACTGAGAAGACTCCCCATATTTTCGAGAGAAAAAAAATGGTGGCGTTTTGGACATTTTTGACCATATTTCACACAATCATTGGAAATTTTTGGATCTGGCAAGTATATTTCCATGTAGAATTGCCCGCTGAACATTTTTGTAGAAGTAATCATATGCGTAAAACCACTAATAATGGGAGTAAATGGCATGCAATTTCATTTGACAATGACTTGTACACTGGAAACGCAAAATATCGAAAAACGACAAAACCTTACCAACTTTCAAAAATTAATGATGCAGTTCTTCATGATTTGAGGCCCTTTTTCAGCCGTCCAAATATCTCGGCAGGGACAAAAAAAAACACCTGTCCTACTGTGTTTCTAAATGAAAATTTTCCTCTAGGAAATAATGTTGATTATCAAAAACAACAAAAGCCTTCATAGAATACCTGTGCGAATTTTCTATTCTAGGTTACACAAATAAAATTCGATAATTAATTTTTTTTCTACCGATAAACAAGTTCACGCTACATCACAATGGAAAATGATAATTAAATAAACGTCGCAGCAAAGGCAAAGAAGAAAAAACAAACGTTTCCGTCGTAGTAATTACTTCAATATAACGCTGTGTTAAATGTATGCATACATTCGAATGCAGGATTTTTCCATTTCTATTCCCCCTAGGAAGTTTGCTGTTAACTTAGTAGTCACTATAACTTAACAGTGAATTGTCACAGCCACAGTGAGCATACGAACGAGTATAACGTATACATACACGCACGCTCAATAGCTTACTGCGTGTACGTGTATGTATGTATGTATGCGTTATAACCGCTCGCATGCTCACTGTGACTGTGACAATTCACTGTTAAGTTACAGTTGGTTACAGTGAATTTTATTGTGGGTGTCCACACAGAAATCACGTCGATTAAGTATCACGTTGCATTGAGGTGGAGAGATCGATCAAGGAACAGGATTTTCCATTTCGGTAGCAAGCAATACAGCCGATTCTCCGTGCCTGTTTGATTTTTGATTGCACTTCGTTTATGTAAATATCAAATAATCAAATCGTGCACCACAACAGATTATTCCGTGCAACACATGTTAAAACATTGAGTGTTTGAATGCCCGATGATAGAGGATCCCAAAACAAATATTTCTACATCATTACTTTGTCCGTGTCACGTCCAAATAAGAAAGTTATCAAGTTTAGTGCGTTTTCTAAAGACTTGCTAAAACAGCAATAAGTTGAAATTTTTCAAATGTAATCCGATTTTGCTGAAAATTGAAAAAATAATTGGTATACATAGTAAGCGAGCAAATAGAAGAACATTGACATTCAAACTGATCCAAAAAAACAGTGCGTGTTAAAAATTGTTAGACGGTAATACTATTTGTATTTTGTTCTTGTTTATTTTCATCACGTTACTAAACAAACCATAAAAAGCTCTGCTCACGCTCTTCTATTCATGACGCGCATCATTTTTTTTCTCGTCACCTGGGGTGGAATTCTAAGTCATTCCACCAAAATCGTTCGGAAATATTTTTTTCGTACATAAGACCATATTGGAGTGAAAGAGAGAGATTCCACTATTTTTCAGCATTCCACCGGAATTATTCCGATAACTCAAGGAAGAGTGGAATGTGTGAGAAATAATTCCGGTGGAACGCTGAAAAATAGTGGAATCTCTCTCTTTCACTCCAATATGGTCTTATGTACGAAAAAAATAATTCCGAATGATTTTGGTGGAATGACTTAGAATTCCAGCCCTGTACTACCCATCAATTTATCTAACCGTAAGCGCTTACTTCTGTTTAATCATATCAATATTGTTTATGGTGAATTTTTTTATTTGCTTTTGGTTGGGTAAATGAAGGAGAAAATGTACAAAGAATCTATGTAAATCTACATTATCAGTGTTTATCATGCAGTTTTAACAAATTTTTTATTGTATATTTACATACTCTTAGAATTCCTGTTTGAAATACGTTCTATAAAAATAGATCGTAAATTTTCATTTCCACATTTCAATTGTGGATTTACGCAAGTATTTGTTGGAACTATCGGCCTGTTACGAATCTTAGTTTTATGATCACGTTTCAAATCATATTATGAATTGTTAATCTAACGTCAGTAAAATATTTTCTAGATGAAGCACGAACCGTCGATCCGTTAGCAGAATCTCGTTTTAAAATGTATCGTAATTAATTTGGAACAAGAAAAAATCTTATCGCCAACAGATTTATTTTCCTCAGTCGACCATAAAATGACATGCAGATGATTATTTACACGGATCTTCTGTTGCCATTTGCGACATTCCGAGATATAGCTCGGGATGATGATTAAATTTCGCTTGTTTATGAATCAATACCTCGGAATTTGAACTTTCACAACCGTAAGAAGAGAAATTAAAGCTGTTCATGTTCGATTAAGGAAACGTCAAAACCTTGAAATACATTTAGATGGAAAACATGGTTGGGATTACGTTGAAGTAACTAGATTGATATTTGTTTATTTTGTTGGAGATCATCGTGAAAATGGGTCTATTGGCAGTCTATCCAAAACAAAATATTATCAATTAAAATTTATTACTAAATGGTAAATATACATTTAAATAGGCTCACAGTGGAAGTTTTGATACTTAATATCTAAAATTTCTTATGGTATACATCTAAATGTTCTAATACTTTTGAACATAATTTAATGTTCACAGCACACACAAAATATAGCTGAGAATGAATTGGGTTTCCTTGCATTTTGACTCCATAGTATTCATAGTATAATTTGTGTCATAGTTTCTTTTTATCGCATTTAAATTACTAATAACACAGCCTATCTGAATGATATGACACTGAGACGTGGTTCGTTTTGTACGATTGATTTTCGACTGTCGACCTTTTCATGAATTTTCGGGATAAAGTACGTTAGCACTCCCACAGCTAGAGAAAAAGAAGAGAAAAAAATATTAGATCATGTAAATTTCGTTTCGAACAAAAGCGAAAATGAAGTGAGCAAAAGAACTAATTGGCTACTGAATGCCAATTTGCTAGACTTACCTAGGACACTTGTGCCAGATATATAGAAGGCAGTCTCACAATGTTTGTCCAGTAGCATAGCGCTGATGGAAGCGCCAACTACACTTCCCAACCTTCCAAACATCAATGAAATACAGATTGCCATTGCTCTGTTAGCGGGAAAAAATGTTGAATTGATTAAAAAAAGTTCATAATTTCGTCCAATAATCATTGAACTATTATAATCAAATAATAGTAATTCACCTCAAAGCGGTTGGATACAGTTCAACGGTCGCCGAATTGACAATATTCACTGCGATGCCTGAACACATCAATGTAATAAGTAAGTACACCTGAACCACTGGTATATTAGTTAGCATACAAGCAATGCCACTCGATCCACTAACTATCAAAATGAAAACTATTTCCGGGGCAAACGAAAACATTTTTTGTTTAATATTCACTTAAGCTCGTAATAATTTGATTACAATATGATCATCATACTCACATAAAATGGGGAATTTGCCAACTTTATTAATGATCAGTCCGATGACCATAAAGCCTACGGCAAACAAAACTTCCAAAACGATTCCTTGCTCTAACGTTGCCAACTCGAGTTTTGTTATGCATTCTCCATCGTCATATTCGTCGAGTAGGATTGCGCTCATATTAGCCGGTTTCATGTTGATAATATCGCACATGGCCATACGTTGTTCAGTAAAACTGTCCAAATTCGATGCCATTTTGTTCAAGATTTCGGCGAAGAACATGTAAAATCCGTTGCTCGTAGCATAAATTCCGAATTGAATAGTGCAAATCAAAAGAGTCGATGACAAATGAGGAGGTTTGAACAAAGGAGCTGTTTGAATCCAAACTGATTTCAGCAATGGGAATCGACTGTTTTTGTTTTCCAGAATACGACGTCGATTTTCGATTGACTCAGTCTCTTCATAAATTTCAAATAATTCGAGTTCGTTTTTCTTGCCGTTATTCCATCGGTTCATTTTTTGCAAAATTTTATGAGCTTCCATTTGTTTACCTTGACCGAGAACGAATTTCGGACTCTCTGGCAAAAATAATAGGATCAACGACGAAAGGAATCCAGGAATACTACAGACAACAAGGAAGAAACGCCACGGTTTGTATGTGATATCAATGAAAGGTACGTAAAACTGCCAGTCTTGATTAATGACGAACCACGCGAGCAATGGCAACAACAGGCACGAAACACCGTAGATTAATGCTGATCCCATTATGGCACGACCTCGTTGTGCGTTGTTATGGAATTCACCCAAATATGCATAAATCGTAGCCGATGAACCGGAGATGCTATTTTATGATAAACCAAATGAATTCATTTCCATTATAGTCTAGTGATACACATAGACTTTATGATTGATTCGCACGATCGACACTTGTTGATCATTGATTTCAATACTCGTAAATTACATACTTTAATTTATTAAATATGCAAATAGCAACTTACAAAAATCCATTGAGAAATCGTAATGTGGCGAAAAGATAGAAATTTTGAACGAATGAAGCAGCGACAGACAAAAGAAATGCTACGAAAAGAGTCGGTTGAATAACGCAGCGACGGCCTTTGGTATCTGCTAGGTAGCCCCACAAATGTGATGAGCAAATTATTCCAAAGAATGAAACGGCGCCCAAAATCCCTTTTTCACTCGTACTCAATTTCAAATCACATTGTGAAACGGGAATCACAAAGGCCATACCACATGTTTCCAACATCACTGCATTCAATATCATGCCACTCAGAAAAATTATGACGTAGTTGAAGAAACCGAACTCTAATTTTAATAGAACGATTTTTCGTTATTTTTTTATATATCGTAAACCATCCAAATTGTAACATAGTTCAAATCGTAACATAGTCTCAAAATAAACCACTTTTCTAAAAAAAAAATACAAATAAGTCAATATTCATATGGGAAGTTTTTTTTCGTATTCTTTTCAAATATGATATAAAAAAACAACAGTTACCCTTCAAAGTTTTGCAGAAAATTAGTCTATTTGTGCAATTGTTACAATTTAGACTATGTTACAATTTGGATGGTTTACGATAGTATATTTTTTATATGTATATGAATGAATCATTGTAGTTTTTTGAAAAAAAAAAAAAAATTCTGGTTGAACACTGTTGTTTTTCGACAATTATATCATTTCTGTTCATTTTCCTTGTTATTTTAAAAATAAAGTTCATATTTTACATCGTTTTTTTTTTGTTGTAATTCTGTTTCGTTTTTCATTTGTCATTTTATTCAGTTCACTGTTCACTAATATTTCAAGAATCAAATGACTTACTGGTTTTGGAAATGGCTTCATCCATATAATATCCTTTTTTCCTCGGAGGTAAATCATTTCGAATTTTCGGTCGAATATCTGAGTCTCTGCGGCCTTTCGAATGAAAAATTTCTATTTAATAATGATTTTGTCCATTTTCCTTTTATTTGAATTTTTTTTCTTTTTTCTAATCCAAATATTTTTTTTCTCCCATAGAGAAATTCTCCGTTTTAATCCAAAATGTAAAAAATAAACATTTCGCACCATTTTCCACTTCATGTTCGTCTGTAGTTTGGCACATATTAAACGATTGTTATTTTAAACTGTTTCGGAGCAACAAGAGTGCGATTATTATTATTTAGGGAAAAAAATCGGTTAAACTGTTTTTGACGAATTCAAACGACGCCGCTGAATGTGAAAAGGTATATATCGGCTGAACGGAAGATGTGAAATGTTGGAATAAAGTGTTCGCTGTGCGTATAAATATGCGCCGAAAATGCTGCGAATGTGGCAATATCTATATCATAAACTGATTACACCTCTTCCAGTTATTGATAAGACCATAATGCAAATGTTTAGATTTTTCTGGGTGATAAAAAAAAGCCAGAGAGAAGGGGAAGAAAACAACAAATGCCATCGTTTGAAAAATCCACAAAAAATGCTCTGCGGTGCGCGGAGATGAGATGCCTGTTTATTTTACGTTGTATCCGATTAGTTGAAGTGTCAAAGCGTGCGACGAACGAACACACAACAACGAACCAGTCAGTCAAATAGCCAACAAGCGAATTTG
>NW_022601858.1:0-3228 GCF_009176505.1 Sitodiplosis mosellana | reverse complement strand
CTAATTCATACTCGCTGTTGTTATGGCTGCGCATTGCAGATACAGTAACGCGACGACAAAATTCCGCTTATTATTAATTTTACTATTCATATTTCAAAGGGAAGGTTTTTACTTCACCCATAAAGATCGCAAAAGATCAAGATTCAAAAATATTCATAAGGATTTGTATAAATTTAGCCTATCGATATCATCGCAATCTGTCTGAAATATTTGCTTACAGAGCATGTCACAGCTACACTACTAACAACACGCTCTGAAGCCAAATGAATCGGATGGGATTAAATGTTTCATCACAAAGTTTTGTTCTTTTTTGTTTTTTTAAATTTGTTTTCGGCTCAAAGAATTCGCCTGAAGGACTGTAATAAAATCGACAATAACTTGAATAGATCATATATGTGAATGTGATACAAATGAGAGAAGGGATAACTTCCTAATGATATCATAAAATATGAACACTTTGTCAAAACAACACGCAGGTAATAAGTTTGTAACTGTTGTACCAGGATTATTCTTTATTTTAATCCCTTTTTCAGTTTATTATGGGCATAAGTTTGTTCTTCTATTTTTTTCTTCCAGACTTGACCGGATTATGTGAAACCGAAGGAGAAGGAGCTAAAATGCACTGCAAAAGCGTCGTTGTTTGTCATCAACGACTTGTGATTGTTTTAAACATCATATAATACTTAAATGTGATTCGAAGCATCTGAAAATAAAATATAATAAACAAAATTTATGTTAAAAAATCCATTTTCACGCTTTAATTTCATCAAATTACACTGGCGAACGTTTCCAATCTTAGAACAGCCAGTCCAAACCCATGATAATAAAGTGGTCGATGAGCGTTTTCAATCATCAATACAAGATACTTTTGCAAATGAACTGGTAACTCTAACCATTTGCACTGAAACAAGCTGTCTGCCATCTTTTCATAGCTTTCGGTCGCTAATTTCCCGAAATAACAGTACAGAAATGTATTGAACGCACCGACAGATACCACAATCAAAATAATGATAAGGCTGATATCGATGTGTTGCAATTGCTGAACGAAATAAAGTAATTTTGTAACAAAAATATTCCACTTTTTCCGCAGAACGAAGTCATATTTTCGAACAGTGTAAATGACGAATAAATCCAGAATAACAAACAAAGCATATTACCATGTCCAATTGTAAGAACGCACTTGCGTGCAGCACTACACTGTAGATTAATTGGATGAGAATATAAAAACTGTACACTTCAGACGTTTCCCTGAACCAACTGGAAATAAGGAATACGGCCATGAATGAAGAGTGAAAAAAAGTTGAACATAAAATATGTTTACGCTTTGATTGAGTTATGGAATTGAATCAGTTCGCGAAGAATTTCTTCAGTCTTTAATCGTCTTTCAAGTAGATCCAATTTTAGAGTAGAATTTTGAAATCGTTTATAAAACCCTTCATGATACCAACAAATGGAAATGAACAGCAACATAATGGAACCATTCCAAATGAAATACGATTCACCGATGAGAATGTCGAAGCAAATTGTTGTCCAGTATCCCAGAGTTGAACGCTGATTCCATGGCGTACTTGAAAAATATTAATTAAATATTTGATTTTGGGTTGTGAATGTTGAACATGACTTTTTTAAACATAATATTTGCAATATTTCTTCTTGTGGATTTTCTCTATCGAAGTTCTTTCAATCGATTGTGATTTTTTTAAATCTTTTCATCATCATTCACGACTTCCAATAAATTATCATTGAAAATGGTCATTTTCAAACGATTTTTATGATTTATGTAAATTCATTAAATGAAAGTTCACTCACGCTATTCGGTACGGGAAGTACAAGTATTTCAAGTTGAATTCTCTATTCGTCAAGTGGCAAAAGAGAACCGAAATCGCTGACAACAAAATGGTGCTAACACAAAATCCACCAACTATAAATTTGTAGTAAAACTGCCACATCCATTCGCTTTTATCATTGGCATTCACCAAAAATCGAAATGATTCCTCTTTTACACCTGAGTTTAGACGAAATATTCAACAATTTGGAATATTATCTTTTTTAGCATAACAAATTTTTAACTAATTGAAAATGTGAAGAAAAGTAAATTTCTATACAGACTTACACGCTTCACATATTTTCGACAATGTTTCAAGAAAGCCAGTTATCTTTTCTCGTAAGATGTTAACAGGGCGTTTTTAAAGAGATTTAGTCACTTTTTGAATGCCACCGTTTTTTATTTTTAAATAATCGTTTTATTTAGACTGTTTAATCTCCAACAATTAATAATCAAAAGAATTAAAAAAAATTGTTATACGAAAATTACAACCACTTCGATTTGCACTACTTTTGATTCACTGAATGATGGAATGAAACAAACAGTCTTCTTCTGCTTTTCCTTACTATTAAGGTGCACTTTGTGTGTTTGATTGAAAACTGATTGAAAACAGCGTCGATGAAGCAGCTTTATTGGAGCGTTTATATAAAGAATATAGTCAGATCATAGCATTGTGTGATAGTGTTTTCAATGCTAGACGGAGCCAAACTTTTAATGACAACATTTTCGAAGTTCAAATTAAAGTTTCAATAGAGAAATTTCCATTAGGAATCAAAACCACGGCTTTGAATTGTGTAGATATTGCTGTTGTTCAACTTTCATCTATTTTGGACGGCGGTAATTAAAATAAATGCAGACTTGTTTGGCCAGACGAATCAATTAAAAGTTTCTCCAAAGACCTCTACTGACGTTCCATTCAACATGAAATAAAATTCATCAGAATTCATACAATATTGAGTAAAATAAACATAACGGATTGAAAATCGAAAGAATGAAAGAAGAAAATGAGAAAATTTCAAGTACAACTTTTTATTGTTCAGTAAAATCGTTGGTTTTTGTTGTATATTTTACAAAAAATGTTTTCAAAAATATTAATTATAGCAAATTCGTCATCTAATCTGCGGTGATTTCGAAAATGAGACGTGTTACAAAGTCCAGTTGAACGCCGGTAAATTTGATTTCCACATCCTGTTCAATTCGAACGATTTGTTTGAGTAGTGGAATTTCCAACTTTATATCGCTGTCGAAATCAATAAAAATGCTGTACTCTTGTCCCGCTTCAATCAGATATGGTTCAGGTAAAAAAACAATGCGCGAACCCGTACTTGCGATTGAATATTCGGCAATATTGTTTGTGGATTTGAAAACTCGGCAATTTGTTCGTGTCCCAGTTTCAACTGGTA
>NW_022601857.1:0-1322 GCF_009176505.1 Sitodiplosis mosellana | reverse complement strand
CTGTAGCCAAAGCACATATCATTTATGGTCAATAATTTTTGCAGTGTGGTTTCACATGCCTTCATGCACTCGTCCATTTCGTACTTTTTGCATAGATTCATTACTTGAGCGATATTTTCGGCACTTAGTCGCACTTGATCCAAGTAGAAAAACTGCAGAAACTCTTTGAATGCGGCGGCACAAGCATCTGCAATCGGGATATCGCCTTCTTCCTTTATCGAACCATAGAACATTGCATCAAACACGGGATTATCAAGCGATAGAATGGCCTTATGTGCCGGAACCTTCTCTGGATGATCGGTATCGACATCAAATACAAAATTCACATCGGATGTTCTCGAATTCAAATATAGCCCGTTGATTTTTCTCACATACGTGTTTTCATATACAAAAAATCTCATCGTTGCTGATTTATTTTCTTCTTCTTTTGTCAAAAAATGACTTCGCTTTAAAACAGTCAAAATATAATGGAAGCTGAATGATATTCTCAAGGACAATTTGTGGAGAAAATATGTATTTTGTTAATTTAATTGTTGGAAAGCTGTTCTTGGCTTGACTGTTGTTGTTCTCTGACTAAGGAACGATACAAGACTGATAATTGTATGACTTTTTTCACGGCTCATTCGCTTTGTGCCGCATTCGGAAGAGATCAAGGGAACAGAGTTGGGTGTGAGACAACATGTAATTAGTGCAGAAGCTGTTTATATGTCGAATGGTAATTAGATACAGGTGGACAATGGACATTTTCGCCATTAGTTGCCATTAGACTTTTGCATCCTTACGAGATAATCTACCGTTCTGTTTTTTGCTCTCATAAAAATCTGCACGTCAGACAAATTGTCTTCTGTATGAATGAATTTGATTGAATAAAATGTTGAGAATTTTTAATATTTTCTTTTGTTTTATTTTTTTTAAGTCACTCGCAGGTTTCTCAAAAAATATGTAGATAAAAAATAGTTGTTCTGAAATGATGACGACAAAAAAGATGAAATGCAAATTTCTTGTTTGAAAAAAAAAACGATTGATTTTTATTATTTGAAAAATAAAAGAATAATTAGAACATGGAAGAGATATTTTTTCTTAATTTCTATAATTAAAAACGTTTAAAACAAGTGTTGAATTTCCTCACTTTTAATAGGACCTTCTCCTGAAATAATGTTGCGTACATCGACTATTTGTTCCAGAAACCATTTTTGGTTTTCGTGTTCGATATGAGTGGTAATTTAAGTTATGAGCGACTTTACGGTCACTCGATATTCCTTCCAGCTACTTAAACTAATTCATACTCGCTGTTGTTATGGCTGCGCATTGCAGATACAGTA
>NW_022601856.1:0-9252 GCF_009176505.1 Sitodiplosis mosellana | reverse complement strand
ACGGTGATTTCTTCTAAATTTGGCACAATAGCAACATCCAGAGTAGACGCTGTGACAATTATTGTGGTGGTCCTATTGGCAACACCAACCGTGTTTGAAGCCTGACATTCGTATTCACCAGCATGAAAGACAGCAATATTTGGAATCAAAATTGTACCCGGTGATTTCTCTTGTGTGAGCGGTGGAAGCGGCAAACGATCACGACGCACCCATTTCAAAGTTGGTGTTGGTGCTCCAGTAACGGCTCGACACTTAAGCAGAACATCTTCACCTTCTTGCACCATTTGTACCTCAGCCGGTTGGATTTCAATCTGCGGTGCCTCGAAAGCTTTGAAGGAAATTTTTATAATCAGTCAAATTAAGTGCTTGAGTTTAAATTTTGTTGAATCGAACGCATAACGAATACGCATTGTTTTAAATTGATAAATTTGATTTGAATTTAAATTTAAAAAAAAAAAATCCTGATTTTATGCAAACAAAGGCAATGAATCCATTTGAAAATAAACAATTGAGTCAACAAAGGCATATAGAATCGCTCGCGGAAACAAATTGACAGAGTTCATCTACGGAAATGGCTTTGAAAACACTTACGATTCATATCAATAACTGTGTGATCACCATCAACTGCCAAACTTGAATTAACCAAGCACTGGTAAACACCACGATTTTCTGGCTGAAAATTTACGATTTTCAAAGTATTACCATTTTGTTGTACATTTATACCAAGGCTATCCTCGTACATTTTCTTCCAGGTGACATTGATTGAACTCATGGACACTTCACAGGTCACATTGAAATCCGTACCATGCGTCACTGTATACCATTCGCTCGGTATCGCCACGTAATCCAATGCTACAGTATGAATTTATGGAAAAATAAACGGAAAATGAACGATTTGAAACCATGGCAATGCATAAGGAGGATAACTTTTCTCGGATAAGCTTGGTTTACTCCTGCCTTAAATTAGATCTCTGCTATTTCCACTTAAATTGGTGGAGCCCTTTTTTGCTCTTCATTTTGTAAGACAAGTTTTAGCCTCTCTTAATGTCTCTCTAAAAACAAAAAATTGTTTACCTTCATTCGATTCCAATGCTTGAAGTCCACACAAAATTGTTAGAGAACACCAAATCAACGCAAAATTGTGTCTATTTCCAACGAAATTCATTTTTCAATGGTTTCAAATCCTTTTAAATTTGACTAAATCGTAGATTCACATTAACCAAATTACTTCACTATCATGCAAAATTCAATCATTCGATTGAAATGCGCGAAATCAAAACCTTGAACACAAAGCAAATCAAGCGTACTTCATTGTTTACTCTTTTTACTGCCGACTATGTGCGTGTAAGTGGCAGTAAGTACTTACAAAATTGATATTACATTCAAGGCATACATATGACAGAGTCTCTATTTGACCTTCTTATCTCTTAAATTCACATCGAAAGGAAACGAAAAGTCATTCAAAACGCGATAGGCATCATCACTGTGAATGTGACACACATTTTCTGAAATGAACAAAGTCACAATGTATTCAATCTTTGAATTGAATAAATTTGAATATGATTTCATCAAAGGACGTACATTAACAGCTGATTTCTTTCAAATATACTCCAAAATTATCAACTAATGTAAAATCAAACGTTTTATCTCAAAAATGATCCAAATTTGAGTTTTATGTCAAGAAAAGACTTAAAACTGTTTAAATTGTTCTTTGTGTTCGCTTTTAGAGCCAATCTGAATTTTAAAGATTTTCTTGCATCTGTACATTCAAGATCACCATTAATAACTTACAATAATAAACACTGGCTAGACGTTCAATTGGACCGTTATCCGGGAATTTATTAATTTTGAATGAAAACATTCGTTGTTTTCTTTTCTTCGCATTTTTAATAACGGTTATTGGAAAACCATTTGCACAAATTAGCAACAGCTTCATTAATGAGAGTGTAAACAGCTGTGAGTGATACGCGTCGAAAGTAATAAATATGCACATCAGTTCCAAAGCAGACTTGGATTTTTTAACATCGAATATATCAGAAACTGTTCAAAATAAACTCATTCTGTACAAATCAGATGGAAACTTTTGGGAAATAGAAATCAACATGTTGTACTAGATTCGATGATGAATAGTGATCGAGTCATTTGCGAAGGAAACTTCAGTATACCAACAGTAGAAAAATGAAAATTTCGATTTAAAAGACAGAAAAACGTAGACTTTTGAGTTTTAGTTGGAAACAAATCTTTATTATTCAATGAATTTAACAGAAGAAATGATTTTTTTCCATTAAAAATTCTTGTCTTTGATTTCTTTGTTTTGAAAAGGAAATGTCTTTTCCTAGTTGAAAATAGAACACGAATCAACATCATATCCAGCGACAACACTGCTGTGGATGTCAACATCTTGCAATGATGAATCTTGCATGGATTGTATAAGGTGAATGCAACCTTTGAATCCTTGTTTATAACGGTAACCGGTTAATTTGTTGATATTCGGAGCACCGCCTATTGATAAAGATAATAAAAATCAGAAAACGATAAAAATTCAAAGAGAGAGAGAGAGAGAGAGAGAGAGAAAGAGAGAGAGAGCAAATATAAAGTCAGCCACACTTACCAATGAAAATATTGCCGGTCAAAAGGCTGAAATTCCGAAGTGATTCAATCGTTTTGCGACCTATGTCATTCAATCCAACTTGAAGTGTAGCTTCTTTACCGTCGCGTTTAATTACAACCTGGTGCATTTCTCCATCATCAACTCTTTTTTCGCTCTTGATAGTCATTTCTTGACCATCCAACTGCAGTGAAAATTCCAAGTAACCGTCGACGACAGCCAATGCCATGCAGTCTTGTACATCGAATGCCTTATCATCATTTTGTCCGTACCAAACCAATAGACCATTTAATTCAGATGTGCGAAAGACCATACCAAATGATATGACAGATTGAAATTCAGCTCCAACAACAGCTGAGCTGTTCAATTCAATGTAACTGTTTCCTTTGTAATGGCTGGAGTATACGGACGGTGTAAAATGTTCGCAAAATCTTCCAGTAAAATGGATTGGACATTTGCACGATCCGTCGTTGGTTTCGTAAATACCATTATTTTCACATAGATGCATAGTAGAATCCATTATGAAATCTATTTTATAAAAAGAAAGTAATTTGAACTTTCTCCTTACAATCTTTGGATTTTATTTGTTACATTTTTGAAAAGCTTTCGTTTACTATAGATAGTTTTTAATTGGCGGAAATAACTCACCGTTTTGTTTCGGTCGAATTAAAACTTTAATCTGTTTTTCAGTTCTTCCATTCCTATTATTGGCACGGCAAATGTATGTTCCTTCATCATTTTGACTGACATTGTGCTTTATATACGTTGCCGAATATTGTATACCAGAATGAAATTCTTCCATAGGTTTATATCGATCTGTAGAATCGAGTTTGTACCACTTTAGAGTGGATGAAAATTCAGAAAAACAATACAAATTCAATTTATCACCCTCGACTAGAGTAATTTCGGGCAAATTCGGTAAAATACCGATCGAAAGGGTTTGTTGAATGGTTATTGTGGTGGTTTCGTTTATTTTTCCATATTCATCACGACACACATATTCACCAGCTTCAGCAGCTGTTATATTTGAAATCAAAATGGTGCCATCAGTTTTTTCTTCGACGCGGTCTGATAGTAGTTTTGGATCATTGCGTGTCCATTTCAATGTTCGTGATGAATTTCCAGAGACGACTCGACATTTGAGTATTACGTAGTCTCCTACTTGCACCACTTGTGGTTCAGGTGGATAGATTTTGACCTCTGTACGATCAAGCACTGCAAATGAAAGAGACCATCACATTTGTGTCATTAAATCATATTCGAAATTTTACTTACCAAACACATCAATAATCGTACTAGCTTTAACTATCTGACCATTTGATACAGATGTACATTGATAAATACCCCGATGATGAGGTTGGATGTTGTAAAATCTGAGGGCATTACCATTCTGTTGTACATTATAGCCAAGACTGTCCTCTCCAACTCTTTGAAAAGTAACATCTGGTAGTGAATTATCAGTCATTTCACAAGTCAAACTGAAATCTATGCTTTGAGGAATCGAGTATGTGTCCTGCATGATGCCACCATCTGATGGCGATAGAATCAGCTCATTTGGAGGAGGTAATATGGATGTTTGCTCGTACTGTTCAATAAAATGGAAAACATTTCTTTTTTAATTTAAATTCCATTAAATTGATACAAGTTTAAAATTCTTACAAGTTCAGTTGCTCTATCGCCGTCATCTTCGTAGTCATATTCATTATAATCTAATAATAATAAAAGTTTAACATATTTACATTTTTCACAAATGAATTTTGTGTGATTACATTTTAAATATCAATTAATTTGACGTAATTTATGTTTCATCGAAAAAAAAAACCAAAAACAAATTGTAAAAGCATCACATACCAATAGCTAAAACTGTGCCGAGGCACAGAATTAACACAAATAATTTCATTTTTTTAAATGTTCACCTTCACTGAAAATGAACTCAACTATTTCAATTTTATTCAAAAACACTAATAAAAATAGACATTAATTAAATAACTTCAAAACTGGATTACAGCCAAAATTCAACTGAAACTCAAAAAATTGACTATGTTTCGCAAATGTTGCAACAGCCTCCAATATAAAAGATTGAACTATATTCTTATCGCATTGAGACGTTTGAATGGCGATTAATCTTCTTCACATGTTTTTCGTATCTATGCCGAGTTTTCATTTTTTTTCTTTCTTAGACATCATACTGCGCATTAATATTTTTTCCAATAAGTCTGTATTAAAAATATTGCTGATGATGTAAAAAGAAATCCTGATTGCTGAACAGCCTATTCATCTCAACCATTTTTCATTGTATTGGACATATCATGTCCCACACTTTAATTGTGGTATTGGTCGAAAGAGTGAGCTACACAAACAAGAGCAGACACTTTTTGAATACACCAAAATGAGCAATGTTTAAGGCAGAAATTGAATCGGAGCTTTGTTAAATTGCATTGATAATACGCATTTCAAGGGAGAAAATAGTATAGTAACTAGGCATGTTAACGTTTTTATTTACAATTATTCCTAGTTACACGTGTTTTGTTATGATAAAATGTTTACTTTAATCTTATTCTTAACTTCAAACAAAATTATGACATGGAGCAACATTGTATCCGCCGACAGCGTTATCATATACGTTGACAGGTGCCCCGTCAGTGCCTTCGATCATGTAGATATTACCGTTGAAGCCTTGCATATACCGATTTTCGGTGATTTCTTCTATATCTGGTGCACCACCTACAAACAGAATTTGAATAATTAATCCACGGCACGAAAACTGGAAGCTAATCCAAAGTTGAACAGAAATTTTCTTACCAATGAAGAGTTCGTTTAGTTGTAGTGGTGGCCAGTAGAGAACATCATCGTCAGATCCTATAATTTCTTCGTCTACACGGAAATCGTCGAGTTGAAGTCGAACACTTATATCGTATCGTGTTAAAATAACAACGTGACGTTCTCCATCATCGACTCGCACGTCCAGTGTGTTGGATTTTTCTCGACCTAACAGACGCACTGTATATTTCAAATAGCCATTGACAATGGCCAGAGCCACGAAATCTTGTCCAGTCGATGACCAGAGCCATGGATATGCTTCACCCTTCTTTTGTCCATACCAAACTATCAAACCATTCGGTTCTGAAGTGGATAATAGGAATGACAGTGAAATATTAGATCCGAGAGATGTTGCTGCCACAACGGATCGATTCAATTCAATGTAACCATTGCCTCGGAACTGGCTAGCAAACTTGATTGGGTCATTGTATTGGCAAATCTCTCCAGTGTAATGTATCCGACAATCGCAGGTGAAATTACTGCCGTGGCTCACGCAGATGCCGTTGTTTTTGCACGGTTTATGTGTTTGACAGACATTGATCACTACAACGAATTGTTGATTTAACAAAAGAGTGAGACAAAAAGAGAAAATCATTCAAAAAATGAAAAAAAATAATAATAGGAAATTCGAAAAATATTAAAAAGAGATGGCAACTCACCGTCTACTTTCGGTTGAACTAAAACTTTGATCCGTTTGTCGGTGTATCCAAATTTGTTTTCAGCACGACAAATGTAGATCGCTTCATCATTGCGATTGATGGTAAATTTTTTCAGTGTTGCCGAATGATAAGACATAAGAGAATAATCCGGAGTTGTTGTGTTAATCGTATGCCATGTCACACTGGATGAACCATTTGCAGTGCAAAATAGATCCAATGGGTCGCCCTCAGTTAAAGTAATTTCTTGAACGTTTGGAAAAATGGTGATTTGTACAGTTGGAGTTGGTTGAATGACAATCGAGGTTATTTCCATTGTTGCTACAGAGCCATCAACAGCTTTGCACACGTATTCACCAGCTTCTGCTGCTTTTATATTCGAAATTAAAATTGTGCCATTCGATATCTTTTCGACACGATATGAAAATGGCTCTTGATCACGTCGAGACCATTCTAAAGTTGCACCCGGATTACCAGAAACAATTCGACATTTGAGTAGCACATGTTCGCCCTCTTGCACAATTTGTGGTCCATGCGGATAAATCTCAACCTTCAGTTCTTCCAATGCTACGGGAAATGTTATATGATGAAGTATTTTCAATTATTACGGTTAATGACATTGATCTAATGTGAAACTTAGTTAAAAATTATTATTTGTTGGTGTTGAGATGAATTCATTAATAGAATTAAAGCTCCCCAAAAATAAAAGCTATCAGAGAGCAAACACTCACCTTCCACATTAACGATCGTATTGGCTTTGTCAATACCACCATTTGATTCGGCTATGCATTGGTAAACACCTCCATTGTCAAATTGTGTGTTGAAAAATCGTAGAACATTGCCATCTGGCTGCACATTTAATCCAAAACTATCTGCACCCAGTTTTTTGAAGGTGACATTAGGCATTGGATTTCCAGAGATTAAACAGGTCAGATTGTAGTTGTCGCTTCGGTAAATGTTGTGAATATCAAAGACTAGATCAGCGGTTGGTGGCTTGAAAGTGGTCGCATTGAGTGGAACAAATGAAATGTCCACTTCGTCTTGGGCTTTCAAAAAAATTTATCATCAAATTTACGTTTACGACTAAAAGCGATAAAAAATTCAATCAATACTCACTGCATTTGGACTCATCAAATCCATTTGAACAGTCTTGTTTTCCATCACATATCCAAGTCCTAGGTATACATTCGCCGTTAGAGCCACATGAAATCTCATCCCAAGCACAAGGCCGATTTTCTGTAAGAAACACACACTTTTTGTGTGAACAAGTTGAAGAAAAAAAAAAGTGAAATCATTTATGATCATATGACTTACTGCACATTTCCGGTTCCTCATCCGAACCGTCCGTGCAATCCCGTTTACCATCACATGCCCATTCTTTCAAAATGCAATGACCACTTTTGCATCTAAATTTATCATCTGGACATAACTTAGCCTTATAATGGTCTAAATAATAATTGTAATATTCTAAAACGAGGAGAAAAAAATGGAAACTTAGTTTGATTGAATAGCTCACACATTTAGAGAGCTAATTTAATAGTTTCAAATAATTTTCTTAAACGTTTTAATGATTTCCAAATCAAAATCGAAAGGAATTCATATTGTCTGCCATTAAGCTATGGCCATTCGCACAATTAAATCTGTCGTGACATTCTGTTGTGATCATTAGATTAAAAAAAAAATCGGAAATAAACGATTCAGTACATTGATTAGACGTCACCGTAGAAAGCAATGAGCATTATGTTACAAATGAAACTAAGCAAAAGTACGGTAGACACTTGGAGCATAAATTGATCAAAGAACAAAATTGCAAGAAACACACGTTAACATATCAGCAGCTAGATATTCCAGAGCTGTGAATGGAATCAGGCTGATCTTTCTCTCAGGTGCTCGTTGGCCTTTCCCGGGTCTTGATTGCTTTTTTCCATATGGTGCGGAAGCGATATCTTACTGCGACAACGTAAGCTACATACTCACAACAGAAAAAAGTGGCGTAAATTAAGAGAAAGAAGAAGAAGTGCATGGTGTAAACTGTAGTTAACGTTGTTGCAGTGAGACGTCGCTAGCAGCAGTCATTTGACGGCTTTAATGTAAAGTAATACATGAAATCGAGGCTAGGCTCTTCCTGATATGCTTTTATCAGCATCTTTGCACTTAGTTGATTTGTGTTCGTTTTTAATCACAAAGAGTCTTTCAAAATCGTGAATTGAACCAAAATTTAGCTTGATACGATTCCACTTACCGCAATCGGTTTCGTCTTCACCTTGCTCGCAATTCCATTCGCCATTACATCCGGCTTCTTTCGGAACACAATCTCCATTGTTGCAACGGAGCTCATTAGAATTACAATCCGATGTCGATTCTGACTCCACCATTCGAGCGCCACAAAAAATTGTGCCAAAGCACAAAATCATTAGGATAATCTTCATATTTCTTAATTCAACACTAATTTACAATTATTTCAATAAGAAAATTGATAACTCGAACATTGTGACAAAGGAATGAATGTTGGTTTCAATTTTCTTATTAAAATCTTGTGCTTATTGAATAAATTCCCTCCAACAAAACACTTTGATTGAGAATCTCAATTTGAGATTAAATTGATTATGTGCTTAGTTTCAATATTCTCACACTTTTATGCGCATTAAACAAAACACTCTTCAAAATGTTCAACTCAATTGAAATGCGACTTGACTATTTCGCTGTTGGAATGATAGTGAATCGGTGAATTAATGAACAACACAATGCAACGTTGCTTATCAGTTGTTCGATGTTCTTATTTTTTTTTTTTTCAGAAAATGCACATTTCTTGTTTCATTGGATTCGACAGTGATTTCATATAAACAACGTAAATTGATTGCAATTCTTGGAAAGTATATTTCCGAAAGTGAAGAAATTTTTGTATTTCGTAGTAATGCTTTAGATTTTTGAAATAAAAGCTCAAAAGACAACACGTAATGTGATGATATTTTGCAGAACTATAAGGCAATGGTCAAAGAATTCTACGCAAAAAATCGTCGTTCGAATGAAAATAATCGGAAGTATATAATGTATCGGAGCAAATGAACAGCATTTAAAAGTTGCCTAATCATAGCAGACGTTTTTAGATTCAAAGTAAAACAGTTTCTGAATAAAATAGGAATACCAAACCACTTCTCTCATCTATGA
>NW_022601855.1:0-3790 GCF_009176505.1 Sitodiplosis mosellana | reverse complement strand
ATTATTGGTTTCATGGCATGCATTAAAATGTAATTTCTATAGAAAAAGGTTTTTTGCACTCGACTTGATACGATTCGAAAAGTCTAAGTCCCATTGGAAGTAAAAATTTTATGTTTCGTAAATCGTGATTGCAATGTTACTTTTTTTTATTTTGGCTCGTTTACTTGTTCATTCCTTTTTTGCAGTTTAATCTTTATGAAATTCTTATCGAGGTAAAATGCAATCTGTTATTGCTGCGGTTTGGTTTATTTTAAACTTATATTTGTCAACCTCTTATACTGAGTCGGTGTTACCGACTATGGCAACTTGGCTTATAAATTGTGAAAAATACTGTGAATACTTTTTTAAGTTCTCCATGAATAGCCGATTTACCGAACCGAGAATTTTTTTTAAGCCAAAATCTTTTTAAAAACTCAGTTTTCCTATTTCTGAAAATTGTCCACAATCGGCTTATATTCGATCAATTTTTTTGGTACTAAGCATTCCATACTTTATAGTCTAGATTAACAGCAATCTTTTCCTTCCTTTTGAAGAGCTACGAAAATAATAATCATATTCCATCTACAGGTAGAATAAAGAACATGTGAGTTGAAAAAAAAATATCGCATATTTCTAAGCACTGCTAAGCTAAAAATCAGTTGCACGCAAAAGAGACATTTCAAAAGGTTGCACGCAAACGGAACATTTTATTTTGTCGCATTTCGAATTTTCAAGCCGTGATTACAACCACAATATACTTCCCTCTTGCGTGCAACCTTTTGAAATGTCTCTTTTGCGTGCAACTGATTTTTATCCCGCTTTTGCGAAAAACCTGCAATCGTCAGCCATAGCAATCTGAGCACAAGTCGGCTGCGAGCAACTGACTTGTCAACAATGTATAATACTCAATTTCAAACATTTTGGTTCAACGATTCGTGCATTCATATGGAAGAATTCCTCAAAGTCTCGTGACAAACGCGCGAGTCTTCACACAGATTCACTTGTGCGGCTGCTTATATTTTTTCTACTGAATTGTGAGATTTTCGCTGACTCGCATAACACATAAGCCTCTACTGTTAAACAGGTACACTAGTTGTCGTGCAAATGTTCGTTCATATGGTTCAGTGTTCAACTTTTTCTTAGAAATTGATGTTGAATTCTGTTCCTTCGACCCGTTTTAATCTGCACTTTTTTTGGCATGAAATATGATTTGCAAAATAAAGTAATAAAAACCAGCTGAAGTCATTGGTTCATTTCAGTTGCCTCTTCAGAGCTATCTCGATAGGTTGTTCAACTTGAATTCATAGCACTTGTTATTTTTTGTTCAAACTTGTTGATTTCAAAAATTGTTTGTCATTTCATTTTTCATAGATAATTCATATTCAACTTTTGGTTTTTACTGTTATATAAAACAGTTTTTTTTCAAGTTTTCATAATTTTTTTCAAAATTTGTCTTTGTTTTTCTCAACATTTGATTTGAAGTTTAAATCGAGTGTCAAGATTGTAATCATCCAAATTACCAGTGTTTAACATTTTTCTTGCCAAAATTCAAAAAACGTTGAAATCCTGAAAAGAAACTACGAAAAAAAATAAATTTAGTCAAAAGTTTTAACTCAAAACCGACTGTTCGATTGCTGTTGTTGGCCATCAACAAAACAGACGAAGACATGAAACTGGTGACCGACGCTGATGATCGTAAAGAAGTTGCCACCGAGAAATCCATTGAACCAACAAATTTAACGGATATCAATATCGATTGTTTGGAAAGTATTTTCGGTTACTTGGACCTGAGCGTCCTCTTGAGTGTGTCTGACTCAAATAAGTATGTGAAGCGAGCTGCCGAAATAGTATTTGCCCGACGGTATGGAAAGAAAACAATTTGGCTTGATTTATTCAATCATTCTTCAGTACCACCGGGCAGCGAGCAAGTGAACCGAATGAAAATCTCTGGTTTAAAAAGTTGTTTACAGATTCTGCGATGTTTCGGTCATTTAATCACTAGTTTGCATATCACCGGCGATCGATTCGTTCTGTATGGGATCAAAGAGGATACAATTCGATTGATTGGTTACATGTCGAAATACTGCAATAAATTTTTGACTGAAATAACATTCGAAAAGCTAAGCGAAGCTGCATTAATGCATATCAAAGATGAATTTCCGATGGTAGAATCGGTTCGATATAAATATTGTGATGTAAAAAAAGCCTTCGGTGAAATCAATCGAGTTTTTCCCAAAATAAGATCATTGGAGCTGCTATGGACGGATGTGATTGAAATGAAAGTGCGCATACCGAATTTGGATCGATTAGTGATTGATTTACCGATAAATTTGAAATCTCTCCAAAAGGAACACATCAAGAAAATGATCCAATTGAATCCACAGTTGAAAAGCCTGAAATTGTACTTTTTCTGGAATACAGCATTTTTGCAAAGCATCAGCAAACACTTTAAATCCATTGAAAATCTTGAAATAGCCTGTGGCTTCACCGATTCGGAGATTTATAATGTGGAACAAATTCATTTTAACGGTGTTAAAAATTTCAACATTCAATCGATCGCTGTTCCACGCGTTACATTCTCATTTGATCAACTGAAAGTGTTTACTCTTGAAATAAATTGCTGGTGGACGGAAGAGAATATTAATTTAATTAAAAAGCATACAGCAATCACAAAACTCGTAACAAAACAAAGCGATTCACGTTTTCGTTTCATCATTAGTGATGAAATTGCAATGAAAATGGCCGAGGAATTGCCACTGCTGAAGGATCTTGTCATTGACTACAAAGAGATTTCCGTTGGAGAAGCAATTTGCGTTTTAAAACGATTTAAATCATTGGATAGCATTCAATTTACCATGGAATATCAAACAGATTTTGATATTTTAACACCACATTTGGTCGGAAAATGGTCAGCCAATGTTATAGAAGACAAAAATGTCAAGTTTGAACGCGTTGCCAATTTAAAGTGAGGGACTCATCAGTGGTTGAATAAATTGAATATTTGATCTGTTCAATGTTAGCAAAATTAGATTAGTATCATAATAGAGCGTTGTTCCTCAAATATAGAAATATATTATTAGAATACTCTATAGTTATGTTATTTTATAACTTTTTTTTCAAGAATTTTAAGAGTTTTAATATTTTAGGTTAATCAAAATGTATTCCATGTAATCGACTAATCCAGTTTTTTGTACATAATAAACAAAATTGAAAGAAAACTCTTGCGTTTTGAATTGTGTTTGTTTCCATTCTTTAGATTTATGGCTTCGAGAAGGTTCTTTCCTATAAATACACTTTGTTTCGATTTTTGTAAATCGATTCAATGAATGATTCATCAGAAATCATTCACAAGTAATTGTAAAAGTATTTTCTGGAGCATAATACGTACGGCATTGGGCCAATGCCATTGGCGTGTCAATTTTTGTTTTCTCTTTCCATCTACCGTTCATCAACGATCCTGATTCTCAATTGTTCCGATGGAACATAAGTTTCAACGTTAATCACAACGTATTTTATTTGTTCCCGTTTGTGGTTCCATTTCGGTTATTATGTTAAGTGAATTTCGGGAATGTATCATAATAATAATCAACAGAAAAACCAAGTATGAAGTATTGTGGATGAACGGTGGATGAATATTCGGAAAAAATAATTCGTTGTTCATAAAAATCAGACACGAGCATCCATCCCATTTAAAACATTGTTCACGATTTTTAAAATTGAAATTTTGAAATGCTCCCATTAGCACAAGTTTTGTCAATTTTTCTAGGGATACGAAATTTCGGAACCAATCGAGAAAAGAAACCAGTTGAAA
>NW_022601854.1:0-3790 GCF_009176505.1 Sitodiplosis mosellana | reverse complement strand
ATTATTGGTTTCATGGCATGCATTAAAATGTAATTTCTATAGAAAAACGTTTTATGCACTCGACTTGATACGATTCGAAAAGTCTAAGTCCCATTGGAAGTAAAAATTTTATGTTTCGTAAATCGTGATTGCAATGTTACTTTTTTTTATTTTGGCTCGTTTACTTGTTCATTCCTTTTTTGCAGTTTAATCTTTATGAAATTCTTATCGAGGTAAAATGCAATCTGTTATTGCTGCGGTTTGGTTTATTTTAAACTTATATTTGTCAACCTCTTATACTGAGTCGGTGTTACCGACTATGGCAACTTGGCTTATAAATTGTGAAAAATACTGTGAATACTTTTTTAAGTTCTCCATGAATAGCCGATTTACCGAACCGAGAATTTTTTTTAAGCCAAAATCTTTTTAAAGACTCAGTTTTCCTATTTCTGAAAATTGTCCACAATCGGCTTATATTCGATCAATTTTTTTGGTACTAAGCATTCCATACTTTATAGTCTAGATTAACAGCAATCTTTTCCTTCCTTTTGAAGAGCTACGAAAATAATAATCATATTCCATCTACAGGTAGAATAAAGAACATGTGAGTTGAAAAAAAAATATCGCATATTTCTAAGCACTGCTAAGCTAAAAATCAGTTGCACGCAAAAGAGACATTTCAAAAGGTTGCACGCAAACGGAACATTTTATTTTGTCGCATTTCGAATTTTCAAGCCGTGATTACAACCACAATATACTTCCCTCTTGCGTGCAACCTTTTGAAATGTCTCTTTTGCGTGCAACTGATTTTTATCCCGCTTTTGCGAAAAACCTGCAATCGTCAGCCATAGCAATCTGAGCACAAGTCGGCTGCGAGCAACTGACTTGTCAACAATGTATAATACTCAATTTCAAACATTTTGGTTCAACGATTCGTGCATTCATATGGAAGAATTCCTCAAAGTCTCGTGACAAACGCGCGAGTCTTCACACAGATTCACTTGTGCGGCTGCTTATATTTTTTCTACTGAATTGTGAGATTTTCGCTGACTCGCATAACACATAAGCCTCTACTGTTAAACAGGTACACTAGTTGTCGTGCAAATGTTCGTTCATATGGTTCAGTGTTCAACTTTTTCTTAGAAATTGATGTTGAATTCTGTTCCTTCGACCCGTTTTAATCTGCACTTTTTTTGGCATGAAATATGATTTGCAAAATAAAGTAATAAAAACCAGCAGAAGTCATTGGTTCATTTCAGTTGCCTCTTCAGAGCTATCTCGATAGGTTGTTCAACTTGAATTCATAGCACTTGTTATTTTTTGTTCAAACTTGTTGATTTCAAAAATTGTTTGTCATTTCATTTTTCATAGATAATTCATATTCAACTTTTGGTTTTTACTGTTATATAAAACAGTTTTTTTTCAAGTTTTCATAATTTTTTTCAAAATTTGTCTTTGTTTTTCTCAACATTTGATTTGAAGTTTAAATCGAGTGTCAAGATTGTAATCATCCAAATTACCAGTGTTTAACATTTTTCTTGCCAAAATTCAAAAAACGTTGAAATCCTGAAAAGAAACTACGAAAAAAAATAAATTTAGTCAAAAGTTTTAACTCAAAACCGACTGTTCGATTGCTGTTGTTGGCCATCAACAAAACAGACGAAGACATGAAACTGGTGACCGACGCTGATGATCGTAAAGAAGTTTCCACCGAGAAATCCATTGAACCAACAAATTTAACGGATATCAATATCGATTGTTTGGAAAGTATTTTCAGTTACTTGGACCTGAGCGTCCTCTTGAGTGTGTCTGACTCAAATAAGTATGTGAAGCGAGCTGCCGAAATAGTATTTGCCCGACGGTATGGAAAGAAAACAATTTGGCTTGATTTATTCAATCATTCTTCAGTACCACCGGGCAGCGAGCAAGTGAACCGAATGAAAATCTCTGGTTTAAAAAGTTGTTTACAGATTCTGCGATGTTTCGGTCATTTAATCACTAGTTTGCATATCACCGGCGATCGATTCGTTCTGTATGGGATCAAAGAGGATACAATTCGATTGATTGTTTACATGTCGAAATATTGCAATAAATTTGTGACTGAAATAACATTCGAAAAGCTAAGCGAAGCTGCATTAATGCATATCAAAGATGAATTTCCGATGGTAGAATCGGTTCGATATAAATATTGTGATGTAAAAAAAGCCTTCGGTGAAATCAATCGAGTTTTCCCCAAAATAAGATCATTGGAGCTGCTATGGACGGATGTGATTGAAATGAAAGTGCGCATACCGAATTTGGATCGATTAGTGATTGATTTACCGATAAATTTGAAATCTCTCCAAAAGGAACACATCAAGAAAATGATCCAATTGAATCCACAGTTGAAAAGCCTGAAATTGTACTTTTTCTGGAATACAGCATTTTTGCGAAGCATCAGCAAACACTTTAAATCCATTGAAAATCTTGAAATAGCCTGTGGCTTCACCGATTCGGAGATTTATAATGTGGAACAAATTCATTTTAACGGTGTAAAAAATTTCAACATTCAATCGATCGCTGTTCCACGCGTTACATTCTCATTTGATCAACTGAAAGTGTTTACTCTTGAAATAAATTGCTGGTGGACGGAAGAGAATATTAATTTAATTAAAAAGCATACAGCAATCACAAAACTCGTAACAAAACAAAGCGATTCACGTTTTCGTTTCATCATTAGTGATGAAATTGCAATGAAAATGGCCGAGGAATTGCCACTGCTGAAGGATCTTGTCATTGACTACAAAGAGATTTCCGTTGGAGAAGCAATTTGCGTTTTAAAACGATTTAAATCATTGGATAGCATTCAATTTACCATGGAATATCAAACAGATTTTGATATTTTAACACCACATTTGGTCGGAAAATGGTCAGCCAATGTTATAGAAGACAAAAATGTCAAGTTTGAACGCGTTGCCAATTTAAAGTGAGGGACTCATCAGTGGTTGAATAAATTGAATATTTGATCTGTTCAATGTTAGCAAAATTAGATTAGTATCATAATAGAGCGTTGTTCCTCAAATATAGAAATATATTATTAGAATACTCTATAGTTATGTTATTTTATAACTTTTTTTTCAAGAATTTTAAGAGTTTTAATATTTTAGGTTAATCAAAATGTATTCCATGTAATCGACTAATCCAGTTTTTTGTACATAATAAACAAAATTGAAAGAAAACTCTTGCGTTTTGAATTGTGTTTGTTTCCATTCTTTAGATTTATGGCTTCGAGAAGGTTCTTTCCTATAAATACACTTTGTTTCGATTTTTGTAAATCGATTCAATGAATGATTCATCAGAAATCATTCACAAGTAATTGTAAAAGTATTTTCTGGAGCATAATACGTACGGCATTGGGCCAATGCCATTGGCGTGTCAATTTTTGTTTTCTCTTTCCATCTACCGTTCATCAACGATCCTGATTCTCAATTGTTCCGATGGAACATAAGTTTCAACGTTAATCACAACGTATTTTATTTGTTCCCGTTTGTGGTTCCATTTCGGTTATTATGTTAAGTGAATTTCGGGAATGTATCATAATAATAATCAACAGAAAAACCAAGTATGAAGTATTGTGGATGAACGGTGGATGAATATTTGGAAAAAATAATTCGTTGTTGATAAAAATCAGACACGAGCATCCATCCCATTTAAAACATTGTTCACGATTTTTAAAATTGAAATTTTGAAATGCTCCCATTAGCACAAGTTTTGTCAATTTTTCTAGGGATACGAAATTTCGGAACCAATCGAGAAAAGAAACCAGTTGAAA
>NW_022601853.1:0-9232 GCF_009176505.1 Sitodiplosis mosellana | reverse complement strand
ACGGTGATTTCTTCTAAATTTGGCACAATAGCAACATCCAGAGTAGACGCTGTGACAATTATTGTGGTGGTCCTATTGGCAACACCAACCGTGTTTGAAGCCTGACATTCGTATTCACCAGCATGAAAGACAGCAATATTTGGAATCAAAATTGTACCCGGTGATTTCTCTTGTGTGAGCAGTGGAAGCGGCAATCGATCACGACGCACCCATTTCAAAGTTGGTGTTGGTGCTCCAGTAACGGCTCGACACTTAAGCAGAACATCTTCACCTTCTTGCACCATTTGTACCTCAGCCGGTTGGATTTCAATCTGCGGTGCCTCGAAAGCTTTGAAGGAAATTTTTATAATCAGTCAAATTAAGTGCTTGAGTTTAAATTTGGTTCGATTTAATACGCATTGCTTTAAATTGATAAAGTTTGATTTGAATTTAAATTTAAAAAAAAATTCCTGATTTTATGCAAACAAAGGCAATGAATCCATTTGAAAATAAAAAATTGAGTCAACAAAGACATATAGAATCGCTCGTGGAAACAAATTGACAGAGTTTATCTACGGAAATGGCTTTAAAAATACAATGTATTCGCAAACACTTACGATTCAAATCAATAACTGTGTGATCACCATCAACTGCCAAACTTGAATTAACCAAGCACTGGTAAACACCACGATTTTCTGGTTGAAAATTTACGATTTTCAAAGTATTACCATTTTGTTGTACATTTATACCAAGGCTATCCTCGTACATTTTCTTCCAGGTGACATTGATTGAACTCATGGACACTTCACAGGTCACATTGAAATCCGTACCATGCGTCACTGTATACCATTCGCTCGGTATCGCCACGTAATCCAATGCTACAGTATGAATTTATGGAAAAATAAACGGAAAATGAACGATTTGAAACCATGGCAATGCACAAGGAGGATAACTTTTCTCGGATAAGCTTGGTTTACTCCTGCCTTAAATTAGATCTCTGCTATTTCCACTTAAATTGGTGGAGCCCTTTTTTGCTCTTCATTTTGTAAGACAAGTTTTAGCCTCTCTTAATGTCTCTCTAAAAACAAAAAATTGTTTACCTTCATTCGATTCCAATGCTTGAAGTCCACACAAAATTGTTAGAGAACACCAAATCAACGCAAAATTGTGTCTATTTCCAACGAAATTCATTTTTCAATGGTTTCAAATCCTTTTAAATTTGACTAAATCGTAGATTCACATTAACCAAATTACTTCACTATCATGCAAAATTCAATCATTCGATTGAAATGCGCGAAATCAAAACCTTGAACACAAAGCAAATCAAGCGTACTTCATTGTTTACTCTTTTTACTGCCGACTATGTGCGTGTAAGTGGCAGTAAGTACTTACAAAATTGATATTACATTCAAGGCATACATATGACAGAGTCTCTATTTGACCTTCTTATCTCTTAAATTCACATCGAAAGGAAACGAAAAGTCATTCAAAACACGATAGGCATCATCACTGTGAATGTGACACACATTTTCTGAAATGAACAAAGTCACAATGTATTCAATCTTTGAATTGAATAAATTTGAATATGATTTCATCAAAGGACGTACATTAACAGCTGATTTCTTTCAAATATACTCCAAAATTATCAACTAATGTAAAATCAAACGTTTTATCTCAAAAATGATCCAAATTTGAGTTTTATGTCAAGAAAAGACTTAAAACTGTTTAAATTGTTCTTTGTGTTCGCTTTTAGAGCCAATCTGAATTTTAAAGATTTTCTTGCATCTGTACATTCAAGATCACCATTAATAACTTACAATAATAAACACTGGCTAGACGTTCAATTGGACCGTTATCCGGGAATTTATTAATTTTGAATGAAAACATTCGTTGTTTTCTTTTCTTCGCATTTTTAATAACGGTTATTGGAAAACCATTTGCACAAATTAGCAACAGCTTCATTAATGAGAGTGTAAACAGCTGTGAGTGATACGCGTCGAAAGTAATAAATATGCACATCAGTTCCAAAGCAGACTTGGATTTTTTAACATCGAATATATCAGAAACTGTTCAAAATAAACTCATTCTGTACAAATCAGATGGAAACTTTTGGGAAATAGAAATCAACATGTTGTACTAGATTCGATGATGAATAGTGATCGAGTCATTTGCGAAGGAAACTTCAGTATACCAACAGTAGAAAAATGAAAATTTCGATTTAAAAGACAGAAAAACGTAGACTTTTGAGTTTTAGTTGGAAACAAATCTTTATTATTCAATGAATTTAACAGAAGAAATGATTTTTTTCCATTAAAAATTCTTGTCTTTGATTTCTTTGTTTTGAAAAGGAAATGTCTTTTCCTAGTTGAAAATAGAACACGAATCAACATCATATCCAGCGACAACACTGCTGTGGATGTCAACATCTTGCAATGATGAATCTTGCATGGATTGTATAAGGTGAATGCAACCTTTGAATCCTTGTTTATAACGGTAACCGGTTAATTTGTTGATATTCGGAGCACCGCCTATTGATAAAGATAATAAAAATCAGAAAACGATAAAAATTCAAAGAGAGAGAGAGAGAGAGAGAGAGAGAAAGAGAGAGAGAGCAAATATAAAGTCAGCCACACTTACCAATGAAAACATTGCCGGTCAAAAAGCTGAAATTCCGAAGTGATTCAATCGTTTTGCGACCTATGTCATTCAATCCAACTTGAAGTGTAGCTTCTTTACCGTCGCGTTTAATTACAACCTGGTGCATTTCTCCATCATCAACTCTTTTTTCGCTCTTGATAGTCATTTCTTGACCATCCAACTGCAGTGAAAATTCCAAGTAACCGTCGACGACAGCCAATGCCATGCAGTCTTGTACATCGAATGCCTTATCATCATTTTGTCCGTACCAAACCAATAGACCATTTAATTCAGATGTGCGAAAGACCATACCAAATGATATGACAGATTGAAATTCAGCTCCAACAACAGCTGAGCTGTTCAATTCAATGTAACTGTTTCCTTTGTAATGGCTGGAGTATACGGACGGTGTAAAATGTTCGCAAAATCTTCCAGTAAAATGGATTGGACATTTGCACGATCCGTCGTTGGTTTCGTAAATACCATTATTTTCACATAGATGCATAGTAGAATCCATTATGAAATCTATTTTATAAAAAGAAAGTAATTTGAACTTTCTCCTTACAATCTTTGGATTTTATTTGTTACATTTTTGAAAAGCTTTCGTTTACTATAGATAGTTTTTAATTGGCGGAAATAACTCACCGTTTTGTTTCGGTCGAATTAAAACTTTAATCTGTTTTTCAGTTCTTCCATTCCTATTATTGGCACGGCAAATGTATGTTCCTTCATCATTTTGACTGACATTGTGCTTTATATACGTTGCCGAATATTGTATACCAGAATGAAATTCTTCCATAGGTTTATATCGATCTGTAGAATCGAGTTTGTACCACTTTAGAGTGGATGAAAATTCAGAAAAACAATACAAATTCAATTTATCACCCTCGACTAGAGTAATTTCGGGCAAATTCGGTAAAATACCGATCGAAAGGGTTTGTTGAATGGTTATTGTGGTGGTTTCGTTTATTTTTCCATATTCATCACGACACACATATTCACCAGCTTCAGCAGCTGTTATATTTGAAATCAAAATGGTGCCATCAGTTTTTTCTTCGACGCGGTCTGATAGTAGTTTTGGATCATTGCGTGTCCATTTCAATGTTCGTGATGAATTTCCAGAGACGACTCGACATTTGAGTATTACGTAGTCTCCTACTTGCACCACTTGTGGTTCAGGTGGATAGATTTTGACCTCTGTACGATCAAGCACTGCAAATGAAAGAGACCATCACATTTGTGTCATTAAATCATATTCGAAATTTTACTTACCAAACACATCAATAATCGTACTAGCTTTAACTATCTGACCATTTGATACAGATGTACATTGATAAATACCCCGATGATGAGGTTGGATGTTGTAAAATCTGAGGGCATTACCATTCTGTTGTACATTATAGCCAAGACTGTCCTCTCCAACTCTTTGAAAAGTAACATCTGGTAGTGAATTATCAGTCATTTCACAAGTCAAACTGAAATCTATGCTTTGAGGAATCGAGTATGTGTCCTGCATGATGCCACCATCTGATGGCGATAGAATCAGCTCATTTGGAGGAGGTAATATGGATGTTTGCTCGTACTGTTCAATAAAATGGAAAACATTTCTTTTTTAATTTAAATTCCATTAAATTGATACAAGTTTAAAATTCTTACAAGTTCAGTTGCTCTATCGCCGTCATCTTCGTAGTCATATTCATTATAATCTAATAATAATAAAAGTTTAACATATTTACATTTTTCACAAATGGATTTTGTGTGATTACATTTTAAATATCAATTAATTTGACGTAATTTATGTTTCATCGAAAAAAAAAACCAAAAACAAATTGTAAAAGCATCACATACCAATAGCTAAAACTGTGCCGAGGCACAGAATTAACACAAATAATTTCATTTTTTTAAATGTTCACCTTCACTGAAAATGAACTCAACTATTTCAATTTTATTCAAAAACACTAATAAAAATAGACATTAATTAAATAACTTCAAAACTGGATTACAGCCAAAATTCAACTGAAACTCAAAAAATTGACTATGTTTCGCAAATGTTGCAACAGCCTCCAATATAAAAGATTGAACTATATTCTTATCGCATTGAGACGTTTGAATGGAGATTAATCTTCTTCACATGTTTTTCGTATTTATGCCGAGTTTTCATTTTTTTTCTTTCTTAGACATCATACTGCGCATTAATATTTTTTCCAATAAGTCTGTATTAAAAATATTGCTGATGATGTAAAAAGAAATCCTGATTGCTGAACAGCCTATTCATCTCAACCATTTTTCATTGTATTGGACATATCATGTCCCACACTTTAATTGTGGTATTGGTCGAAAGAGTGAGCTACACAAACAAGAGCAGACACTTTTTGAATACACCAAAATGAGCAATGTTTAAGGCAGAAATTGAATCGGAGCTTTGTTAAATTGCATTGATAATACGCATTTCAAGGGAGAAAATAGTATAGTAACTAGGCATGTTAACGTTTTTATTTACAATTATTCCTAGTTACACGTGTTTTGTTATGATAAAATGTTTACTTTAATCTTATTCTTAACTTCAAACAAAATTATGACATGGAGCAACATTGTATCCGCCGACAGCGTTATCATATACGTTGACAGGTGCCCCGTCAGTGCCTTCGATCATGTAGATATTACCGTTGAAGCCTTGCATATACCGATTTTCGGTGATTTCTTCTATATCTGGTGCACCACCTACAAACAGAATTTGAATAATTAATCCACGGCACGAAAACTGGAAGCTAATCCAAAGTTGAACAGAAATTTTCTTACCAATGAAGAGTTCGTTTAGTTGTAGTGGTGGCCAGTAGAGAACATCATCGTCAGATCCTATAATTTCTTCGTCTACACGGAAATCGTCGAGTTGAAGTCGAACACTTATATCGTATCGTGTTAAAATAACAACGTGACGTTCTCCATCATCGACTCGCACGTCCAGTGTGTTGGATTTTTCTCGACCTAACAGACGCACTGTATATTTCAAATAGCCATTGACAATGGCCAGAGCCACGAAATCTTGTCCAGTCGATGACCAGAGCCATGGATATGCTTCACCCTTCTTTTGTCCATACCAAACTATCAAACCATTCGGTTCTGAAGTGGATAATAGGAATGACAGTGAAATATTAGATCCGAGAGATGTTGCTGCCACAACGGATCGATTCAATTCAATGTAACCATTGCCTCGGAACTGGCTAGCAAACTTGATTGGGTCATTGTATTGGCAAATCTCTCCAGTGTAATGTATCCGACAATCGCAGGTGAAATTACTGCCGTGGCTCACGCAGATGCCGTTGTTTTTGCACGGTTTATGTGTTTGACAGACATTGATCACTACAACGAATTGTTGATTTAACAAAAGAGTGAGACAAAAAGAGAAAATCATTCAAAAAATGAAAAAAAATAATAATAGGAAATTCGAAAAATATTAAAAAGAGATGGCAACTCACCGTCTACTTTCGGTTGAACTAAAACTTTGATCCGTTTGTCGGTGTATCCAAATTTGTTTTCAGCACGACAAATGTAGATCGCTTCATCATTGCGATTGATGGTAAATTTTTTCAGTGTTGCCGAATGATAAGACATAAGAGAATAATCCGGAGTTGTTGTGTTAATCGTATGCCATGTCACACTGGATGAACCATTTGCAGTGCAAAATAGATCCAATGGGTCGCCCTCAGTTAAAGTAATTTCTTGAACGTTTGGAAAAATGGTGATTTGTACAGTTGGAGTTGGTTGAATGACAATCGAGGTTATTTCCATTGTTGCTACAGAGCCATCAACAGCTTTGCACACGTATTCACCAGCTTCTGCTGCTTTTATATTCGAAATTAAAATTGTGCCATTCGATATCTTTTCGACACGATATGAAAATGGCTCTTGATCACGTCGAGACCATTCTAAAGTTGCACCCGGATTACCAGAAACAATTCGACATTTGAGTAGCACATGTTCGCCCTCTTGCACAATTTGTGGTCCATGCGGATAAATCTCAACCTTCAGTTCTTCCAATGCTACGGGAAATGTTATATGATGAAGTATTTTCAATTATTACGGTTAATGACATTGATCTAATGTGAAACTTAGTTAAAAATTATTATTTGTTGGTGTTGAGATGAATTCATTAATAGAATTAAAGCTCCCCAAAAATAAAAGCTATCAGAGAGCAAACACTCACCTTCCACATTAACGATCGTATTGGCTTTGTCAATACCACCATTTGATTCGGCTATGCATTGGTAAACACCTCCATTGTCAAATTGTGTGTTGAAAAATCGTAGAACATTGCCATCTGGCTGCACATTTAATCCAAAACTATCTGCACCCAGTTTTTTGAAGGTGACATTAGGCATTGGATTTCCAGAGATTAAACAGGTCAGATTGTAGTTGTCGCTTCGGTAAATGTTGTGAATATCAAAGACTAGATCAGCGGTTGGTGGCTTGAAAGTGGTCGCATTGAGTGGAACAAATGAAATGTCCACTTCGTCTTGGGCTTTCAAAAAAATTTATCATCAAATTTACGTTTACGACTAAAAGCGATAAAAAATTCAATCAATACTCACTGCATTTGGACTCATCAAATCCATTTGAACAGTCTTGTTTTCCATCACATATCCAAGTCCTAGGTATACATTCGCCGTTAGAGCCACATGAAATCTCATCCCAAGCACAAGGCCGATTTTCTGTAAGAAACACACACTTTTTGTGTGAACAAGTTGAAGAAAAAAAAAAGTGAAATCATTTATGATCATATGACTTACTGCACATTTTCGGTTCCTCATCCGAACCGTCCGTGCAATCCCGTTTACCATCACATGCCCATCCTTTCAAAATGCAATGACCACTTTTGCATCTAAATTTATCATCTGGACATAACTTAGCCTTATAATGGTCTAAATAATAATTGTAATATTCTAAAACGAGGAGAAAAAAATGGAAATTTAGTTTGATTGAATAGCTCACACATTTAGAGAGCTAATTTAATAGTTTCAAATAATTTTCTTAAACGTTTTAATGATTTTCAAATCAAAATCGAAAGGAATTCATGTTGTTTGCCATTAAGCTATGGCCATTCGCACAATTAAATCTGTCGTGACATTCTGTTGTGATCATTAGATTAAAAAAAAAATCGGAAATAAACGATTCAGTACATTGATTAGACGTCACCGTAGAAAGCAATGAGCATTATGTTACAAATGAAACTAAGCAAAAGTACGGTAGACACTTGGAGCATAAATTGATCAAAGAACAAAATTGCAAGAAACACACGTTAACATATCAGCAGCTAGATATTCCAGAGCTGTGAATGGAATCAGGCTGATCTTTCTCTCAGGTGCTCGTTGGCCTTTCCCGGGTCTTGATTGCTTTTTTCCATATGGTGCGGAAGCGATATCTTACTGCGACAACGTAAGCTACATACTCACAACAGAAAAAAGTGGCGTAAATTAAGAGAAAGAAGAAGAAGTGCATGGTGTAAACTGTAGTTAACGTTGTTGCAGTGAGACGTCGCTAGCAGCAGTCATTTGACGGCTTTAATGTAAAGTAATACATGAAATCGAGGCTAGGCTCTTCCTGATATGCTTTTATCAGCATCTTTGCACTTAGTTGATTTGTGTTCGTTTTTAATCACAAAGAGTCTTTCAAAATCGTGAATTGAACCAAAATTTAGCTTGATACGATTTCACTTACCGCAATCGATTTCGTCTTCACCTTGCTCGCAATTCCATTCGCCATTACATCCGGCTTCTTTCGGAACACAATCTCCATTGTTGCAACGGAGCTCATTAGAATTACAATCCGATGTCGATTCTGACTCCACCATTCGAGCGCCACAAAAAATTGTGCCAAAGCACAAAATCCGAAGGATTAGGATAATCTTCATATTTCTTAATTCAACACTAATTTACAATTATTTCAATAAGAAAATTGATAACTCGAACATTGTGACAAAGGAATGAATGTTGGTTTCAATTTTCTTATTAAAATCTTGTGCTTATTGAATAAATTCCCTCCAACAAAACACTTTGATTGAGAATCTCAATTTGAGATTAAATTGATTATGTGCTTAGTTTCAATATTCTCACACTTTTATGCGCATTAAACAAAACACTCTTCAAAATGTTCAACTCAATTGAAATGCGACTTGACTATTTCGCTGTTGGAATGATAGTGAATCGGTGAATTAATGAACAACACAATGCAACGTTGCTTATCAGTTGTTCGATGTTCTTATTTTTTTTTTTTTTCAGAAAATGCACATTTCTTGTTTCATTGGATTGATTGCAATTCTTGGAAAGTATATTTCCGAAAGTGAAGAAATTTTTGTATTTCGTAGTAATGCTTTAGATTTTTGAAATAAAAGCTCAAAAGACAACACGTAATGTGATGATATTTTGCAGAACTATAAGGCAATGGTCAAAGAATTCTACGCAAAAAATCGTCGTTCGAATGAAAATAATCGGAAGTATTTAATGTATCGGAGCAAATGAACAGCATTTAAAAGTTGCCTAATCATAGCAGACGTTTTTAGATTCAAAGTAAAAAGTTTCTGAATAAAATAGGAATACCAAACCACTTCTCTCATCTATGA
>NW_022601852.1:0-3591 GCF_009176505.1 Sitodiplosis mosellana | reverse complement strand
CAAAAGAGAACAGTACAAACCGTTTGTTAGAATTGTTTTGCATCAAAACGACGTTGACGTTTAAATGAATATTAAAAGTGACTCACTTCATTGTATGGAATATTGTAAGCCAAGCATCGATAACATTGACGCCTTTGCTGAGCTGCAGAATTGATCGTTTGAAACGATTTATCGCAAACGTAACAGACATAGAATGCTTTCCAACGGTAGTCCCACATGGATCTTAGAAGCTTCTGATTTCTCTAGAAGAAAAAACTTTGATGTCGATTGATTGACTTCACAGGAGCACTGACAATGATACTAAACTAAACTAAAGAAGCACAGGCAATGTTTTCAACCCGTTTTACCCAGTGAAGTTATGAAAAATGGTGTCCAACCAACTAAATATTGAAACGAATGTGTTATGATACATTGGCACTGTTTTTTTTCAATGAATTTTTCAAGTGGATTCGCTATCTGGTTTCATCGGATAAATTTACATCAAATATTTTCAGTTCTTTCAGAAATATTTGAAGTCAATGAAATTCGATATTTATGTCGGAAAATTTACTCCGGCTCTCCTCTTCTTATTATCAATTTACACAAATAAATAGTACAAACTTCATTCTTGGTTACATTTCTTCTGATTCATTTCAACACAGTCAAAAGGGAATTAAGGGACATTTTCCGCACAATAACTTCACAAAGATCATGCTTACCTCGAATTTAGTTCTCTCAATTTTCAGAAGTGGAGAAAAGGATGAGTCTTAATTTTACCTGCCACTGTGGTTAAGATGCCCAGCAAAAATCAGAAAGATAACCAAAAAAAATGTTGAAGCGAAATCCGATTTCAAGAGATTTCAGATTAACTACAAGTAACTTGTAACATCCTGTATGCTATATTTACTGAAAATTGTCAGAAAGTCCCTGAAAAAAAATCCTGAAACCCGTACGATTCTAAGCAATGAAAACAACGACTTTTCCACTGGCGTTTTGCCAAAAGATATTCAATAAATTTTATAAAATATCAGATTCGTGACAAAACAATGAATTTTTTTTGTGTTTGATTTCGATTTAGTTTTTTTCGGCACGCTGTTGATGGCCATTGCTACGAGCATCGATATTAACGATTGGGAACTGGTTCGCCGTCTTTGAATTCCAACTGTAATTGTATAGAACGAAAAGAAAATGTTTTAATCAAAAAATAATGATGAAAAAATCATAACATTGACAATCCTGCATGGAATTCGAATGAAAATCAGTTTTCAAAACATCAAACATACTTACTTCTTCGAAGGGCGCATTCATTTTGCCGAATCCTTGGCATGGACGTCTTTCACCTTTCGATGTATTGATTGTATCGTACTTTTTGCCGCAACAGTAGCATTCGTAGTAGGCATGATAGCGAACGTCACTCATCTTTGTTTCGATTTTGGTTGTTGATTTTCGATGAACAAAATCACGAATGTAACACGATAGTGATAGGATTAGATCTGAAATGCGGCACACCATGCAGGCTCTTTATATACTGTGGCGATGGCCAGAAAATGCTGAATTCGTGCTTTAATTTCGCAATAAAAAATTGCAATCAATTCAACCGAATTCAGTGAAAGTAAGCAAACTTTGAATGATTGTATATTTCCATGCGAATCGAACGGTTCGACTCAGTTTATATCAAAAATAAAGTCACAGCAAATTGAAGGAATATTGTTTACTCAATTGATATACAGCTCTTTTGCACATGCCGTTTTTTGAAAGTTTACCTTTCCTTCTTCCTGCATCTAAGCAATCCTAAGAGGTGCACGTCTAAGTGTACAAGAATTGAAAATGATCAATATTTATGTCGGAAAATTTACTTCGACCGTCTTCTCATTATTTTACACAGAAAAATAGTACTTACTTCGTGATTTGGCCACATTTCTTTGAATTGGTTTCAACACAATAAAAACAGAATTAGGTTACATTTTCCCTCACACTTTATAAAGATCATACTTGCCTCGAATTTAGTTCTCTCAATTTTCACAAACGATTTTAAAACATAAGTCTGATATTTGCCTGCCTGTAGTTGTCCAGAAAAAATCAGAGTCCGAAAGTCCCTGAAAAAAAATCCTGAAACCTGAACGATTCTAAGCAATGAAAACAACGACTTTTCCGCTGGCATTTTGCCAAAAGATATTCAATAGATTTTATTCAATATCAGATTTGTGACAAAGAATGAATTTTGTGTTTGATTTCGATTCGGTTCTTTTCGCCAAGGTGTTGATGGCCATTCTTACGAACATCGATATTAACGGTTGGGAACTGGTTCGCCGTCTTTGAATTTCAACTGAAATTGAATGAAATGAAGAAAAAATGTTTTGATCAAAAAAGTAGTGACAAAAAGTCATAACATTGACAATTCTGCATGAAATCACAAAGAAAATTAATTTCCAAAATATCAAACCAACTTACTTCTTCGATGGGCACATTCATGGTGCCGCATCCTGGGCATGGGCGACTTTGTCTTGGTTCAGTGTTGATTGTATCGTACTTTTTGTCGCAACGCTCCTTCTCGCATTCGTAGTAGGCATGATAGCGAACGTCACTCATCTTTGTTTCGATTTATGCTTTTCTTTCGATAAAAAAAATCACGAAGTCTTGATTTGAATGTAACACGATGGTGATCGGATAAGATCTGAAATGTGGCACACCATGCCAGCCCTTTATATACTTTGGTGATGGCTAGAAAATGCTGAATTCGTGCTTTAATTTCGCGGCCAAACATTGCAATCGATTCAACCGAAATCAGTGAAAGTAAACAAAATTTGAATGATTGTATACTTCCATGCGAATCGAACGGATCGACTCGGTTTATGCCACCGTGTTTTCAAAAGTAAATTCAAAGGCAATTGGATGAATATTGTTTATTCAATTTGCATTCATATTGATATAGATTTTTCCTGCATTTTAAGCAATTCGTCAAGAGGTGCACGTGCACAAGAAGCGCCAATTTCTCATTTCAATTCGACGAAACGGTTTCGAGAAGACTAAACACCGTCACTTCATGAATGCAAAAATGCTGATTACGTTTATCAACGACCGGAGTTGTTAGCTCAAAATAACCAAACGTCTTAATTTCATATGAACGAAGGAAAATGTTACCAAAATGAAGCAATCATCGGAAACAAAAACAAAAACAATCCAAAATGTGATTGCTCATCTCTTGGTAATTTGGAATTTGTTTTGGACATATTTACATGGTGCATTTGATTACTTTTGAGTCATCAACGAAGTGTTGGTATTATAAATGATTTGCTAGATCGAAAGATCGAATTTCAAAAAAGGTCTAAGGGAAACTAGATTAGTAAAAAAACGCTTTTCTCTTTGCAAATATCTTGCCAATGCATTTGGTGATTGATTTATTTCATGTTTCGTTGTGACAACAATTGCTCAAGAGACACTACATTAATGAAAGCCATATTTTAGATTTTATTCTAATAAACGGCAACAAATAGGCATTCCCGAATTCGATGGCATCGTTCATCGAGTTGGAACTATGCTTCCGTCAATGAAACACATCTGCCACCAAAAGAGAACAGTACAAACCGTTTGTTAGAATTGTTTTGCATCAAA
>NW_022601851.1:0-4507 GCF_009176505.1 Sitodiplosis mosellana | reverse complement strand
AAATATGGATTTTATAGTCGTACTCAAACTTTTGATCGGCACTGTACATATATTTCTTTTCCATAGAATCCCATTGTTTGCATGAACATTGAAGCATTAAATTCTTGGCATTTAAATTCATTTCAGTTGTTTATGTCTGAATATATATTTTTTTATGTGCGCACAGTTTCAAACACGAAAACAGAAATCGCAACGAATTAGTGAGCAATAACAAAGCGCATAAAAATTATAACATGAAAATTATATTATTTTTTTTTATTCATTATTATGAATATGGAATGGAATACAAAAAAAATGAAGCAAAGCAAAGAAGAGGAGAGAAGTTGTGTGTGTGCACATGCAGTGTCGTGATTATGGTTACGTATGAGGATGATATAGGTGAAATTCAGTAGGCGAAATATGTACAAAACAGGAACCGACACACTCACGCGTAAGATTGCTCAAGAAACATGACAATGGCCCAGAGTGAATAAGAGAGACAGAGAGAGCGTGAGCTGAAGCTCACTTCTGGCTGCCTGAAAATTATTTAATTGCTTAAATAATCTACATTAATAATTAATAAACATACACGCACTTACATGCATTTTTTGATATGGAAATGTCTTTCTTCAAGCACCTCTCGCTCTCACTCACATACACACACTCTGTTTTCGTTTCAATTTTGTCTGCAGCGCAGCAGCAGCGAGCGGTTAGTGTGTCTATATGGGCTGCAATAAATGCGCAGTGCAATGGTACGAAAACATGCAATTACGTCAAAAGCCACAAAAACAACAACAGCAGCACACTCACCAATTCCACACACGAAAGGTTGGCGGAAGTATCATTTGTCTGTTTCGTTTCGTTTTTTTTTTTTGCAAAAGCCGTTGTTCCTCCTTCACTCGATGATAGTCGGCTATTCGGTGAGTGTGGAATGTTTATTTCGTTTAGAAAATGTGTCTATGATGTGCTTGTTACTGTTGCTGTTGTTGTTGTTCATACATTTTGGTCATCATTTGCAAGCCAAGCATGCCACATTTGACTTCATCGTTTTATATACCTAGAAATATCAAAACCACTCATGAAACTAGAATGATTATTAAATGAAACTCATTTCTGCATACCTTTTTTTGCTTGCGCTGCTTTTTTTCGCCATTTATGAATGGTTTGCGATTTGAAAACGAGATTTTTACGGTTAAAGAGCGGACATAAAGAGAGGAAAGAGCCTGAATTATACCATATTATTAAATGATGATAATTGACAGACAGAGCGAGAGAAGAAAAAAACTAATCACCGATTTGATATCAGATCATTCGGTTTTTTTTCTCTGCTTCAGCACATTCAAATGTCATATATAGTTAATTTGTTTGATTGTTGCTATATCCACAACACTCTAATTAGGTCTTCTTTATTTTCGGTTTTCTTTTTTTTTCTCTGAAAGCCCGACATAAACATATATCCGTATACAAAAGTCAATTGACCCACCGGTTTTTTTTGTGCTATTCATAATTATTTAAATTGGCTCTAAACGACTCTGCGATAATGATTAGGCTCAAATTTTTACAACATTCATCCGCTTGATAAACGGGTCTGACATCCAGCTTTTGACTTTATATTCGTCTAAATTTACTCCTGGTGGACTAATTCACCGAACATTGACTCTGATTCGCTCGAACAAGCACCTAATTTTGAGAATGGCCGTCCGAAAAAAACAACAACGGTGAAATGGTTAAAAATAGCTTCATTTTCTTCCTACCTTGTCACGTTGCTAGGATTTGAGAGACAAAGAAAATAAGATGAAGTGTGATAATGCGCGGGCGCGACACAGTCTATTGCCACCACCAGTTTTTCCATGTACGAAAAATTGAGTCGCATGGAGAAATTGGAATCAATCATTCGTGAAATAGACACACTCTTGTGCTGACAAACCCAAACACTCACACATAAACATGGCTCGCAGCACCAATACCAACTGGGAGCTGCGTTTCAAATGCCTGGCAAATGGAACACAGCACAACCGAAATGAATTGAGTGAATGCTTAAAACAAACATCGATTAAACACATATTGCATGCCCATCATGTGATAGAGGTGTGGTGTTTGTGTGTTGTGCGCGCGACGACGCAAATTATGTGTCAAAATTACAAGGAAACAATTCACTTCACCGGAGAAACACATTGAAATATGCGAATTATGTGAATGTGTGTATGTGTTTTATTTTTCTTCTCTCCATTTGAATTTGCATTAATAATGCTCATAATGCTGCTCGTTTGTTGCGTTCAAACTCCAATTGCCTCATAATCAGATCGAAGGTTGGACAAATAGAGAGAAGAAAAATAAAACACATACACACATTCACATAATTCGCATATTTCAATGTGTTTCTCCGGTGAAGTGAATTGTTTCCTTGTAATTTTGACACATAATTTGCGTCGTCGCGCGCACAACACACAAACACCACACCTCTATCACATGATGGGCATGCAATATGTGTTTAATCGATGTTTGTTTTAAGCATTCACTCAATTCATTTCGGTTGTGCTGTGTTCCATTTGCCAGGCATTTGAAACGCAGCTCCCAGTTGGTATTGGTGCTGCGAGCCATGTTTATGTGTGAGTGTTTGGGTTTGTCAGCACAAGAGTGTGTCTATTTCACGAATGATTGATTCCAATTTCTCCATGCGACTCAATTTTTCGTACATGGAAAAACTGGTGGTGGCAATAGACTGTGTCGCGCCCGCGCATTATCACACTTCATCTTATTTTCTTTGTCTCTCAAATCCTAGCAACGTGACAAGGTAGGAAGAAAATGAAGCTATTTTTAACCATTTCACCGTTGTTGTTTTTTTCGGACGGCCATTCTCAAAATTAGGTGCTTGTTCGAGCGAATCAGAGTCAATGTTCGGTGAATTAGTCCACCAGGAGTAAATTTAGACGAATATAAAGTCAAAAGCTGGATGTCAGACCCGTTTATCAAGCGGATGAATGTTGTAAAAATTTGAGCCTAATCATTATCGCAGAGTCGTTTAGAGCCAATTTAAATAATTATGAATAGCACAAAAAAAACCGGTGGGTCAATTGACTTTTGTATACGGATATATGTTTATGTCGGGCTTTCAGAGAAAAAAAAAGAAAACCGAAAATAAAGAAGACCTAATTAGAGTGTTGTGGATATAGCAACAATCAAACAAATTAACTATATATGACATTTGAATGTGCTGAAGCAGAGAAAAAAAACCGAATGATCTGATATCAAATCGGTGATTAGTTTTTTTCTTCTCTCGCTCTGTCTGTCAATTATCATCATTTAATAATATGGTATAATTCAGGCTCTTTCCTCTCTTTATGTCCGCTCTTTAACCGTAAAAATCTCGTTTTCAAATCGCAAACCATTCATAAATGGCGAAAAAAAGCAGCGCAAGCAAAAAAAGGTATGCAGAAATGAGTTTCATTTAATAATCATTCTAGTTTCATGAGTGGTTTTGATATTTCTAGGTATATAAAACGATGAAGTCAAATGTGGCATGCTTGGCTTGCAAATGATGACCAAAATGTATGAACAACAACAACAGCAACAGTAACAAGCACATCATAGACACATTTTCTAAACGAAATAAACATTCCACACTCACCGAATAGCCGACTATCATCGAGTGAAGGAGGAACAACGGCTTTTGCAAAAAAAAAAAACGAAACGAAACAGACAAATGATACTTCCGCCAACCTTTCGTGTGTGGAATTGGTGAGTGTGCTGCTGTTGTTGTTTTTGTGGCTTTTGACGTAATTGCATGTTTTCGTACCATTGCACTGCGCATTTATTGCAGCCCATATAGACACACTAACCGCTCGCTGCTGCTGCGCTGCAGACAAAATTGAAACGAAAACAGAGTGTGTGTATGTGAGTGAGAGCGAGAGGTGCTTGAAGAAAGACATTTCCATATCAAAAAATGCATGTAAGTGCGTGTATGTTTATTAATTATTAATGTAGATTATTTAAGCAATTAAATAATTTTCAGGCAGCCAGAAGTGAGCTTCAGCTCACGCTCTCTCTGTCTCTCTTATTCACTCTGGGCCATTGTCATGTTTCTTGAGCAATCTTACGCGTGAGTGTGTCGGTTCCTGTTTTGTACATATTTCGCCTACTGAATTTCACCTATATCATCCTCATACGTAACCATAATCACGACACTGCATGTGCACACACACAACTTCTCTCCTCTTCTTTGCTTTGCTTCATTTTTTTTGTATTCCATTCCATATTCATAATAATGAATAAAAAAAAATAATATAATTTTCATGTTATAATTTTTATGCGCTTTGTTATTGCTCACTAATTCGTTGCGATTTCTGTTTTCGTGTTTGAAACTGTGCGCACATAAAAAAATATATATTCAGACATAAACAACTGAAATGAATTTAAATGCCAAGAATTTAATGCTTCAATGTTCATGCAAACAATGGGATTCTATGGAAAAGAAATATATGTACAGTGCCGATCAAAAGTTTGAGTACGACTATAAAATCCATATTTC
>NW_022601850.1:0-4220 GCF_009176505.1 Sitodiplosis mosellana | reverse complement strand
TCATACTTATTCCTGTTTTCTGTCATACGTTTTCCAATTTGCTGACATACGATTTCCCATTTTTTGTCATACGTTTTCCCATTTTCTGTCATTGACTAACACTGTAGCTATTGCAATTGTTCATGAACAAACCAACGCAACCATGGTACGAAAGCCTGAATGTAACGCAAAGGTATGAGTCATATCGTTTGATCATTCAGCATGTTAGTGATGGTTGAAACGGAATGTGTTCTATGCATACCGCGAAAATTTAAACATATCCATATTCAGATAGCTTTGTCAATTGAACACCACTCAACACTTCAATGGTGAAAAATATTCACTTTTTGAATATTTACATTGAATTTGCAGTTTAGTGTTCATGATCCAATTGGATTTTTTTTTTCAAACTATATTGAAGGTAGTGAAGGACTGAATGTAAACATCTGGAATTTTTTATGCGATCCATATGATGTGGAACGCAAAATTATCAACATGTGCACAGGTGGAATTGTAATTCCATCAATTGTTTGACATTGTTCTCTTGAAAAATGCGTGCGATAATATTTTGTTCATGATCCAATTGGATGATTTTTCAAACCATAGTGAAGGGAGTTAAGGACTAAATGTAAACATCTAGCATTTTCGATGCGATTCATAATGATGTGGAACGCAAAATTATCGACACGTGCACAGGTGGAATTGTAATTCCACCAATTGTTTGACATTGTTTTCTTGAAAAATGCGTGCGATAACATTTTGTGAGCTCTAATTAGAATTGTCTTTGTATGCGGATTAAATAATATCATTAATGTATTGCTGATGTGACCATACTTGAAAAGTATATAAGAAGATGCGCTCGATTCGTTTTTCAATCAAACAGTTTGTCAATTTTCTTCAATTGACACGTTTACAGTACACTTTTGATAGTTCGAAGCTGGAAAAATGCTGGGTCAAAGATCTTTCACACTGCTGCTCGTTGGCTTGATGGTATTGGAGGTGAGACGACAATTTTAGTCTGAAATTTGTAATTTTAATGTTGTTCGGAATTTTTTTCACCTGTAAATTTTGGATCGAATCTTTTACATTTGAATCTTTTCGTGAACAATTTGTGATAATTTTTTTTTTGAAACTCATTTCATTCATGAAAAAATGTCTATTTTAAAGTTTTTCAATTGAAAAAAATCTTCCACTAAAAAAAATCGAATGAAAAACAGTTGAAAACCATTACAATCTCATCCATTGTTCCATTCTAATTTATGCCCGTTGTAAGTGGTTCGGATTTAATTAAATCCAAAAATTTAATTTTCAACTTTGCGAAAACCGCCAAAAAATGAAAGCTGATTGGGTAGGACATAAAATTTGGGCGAAAACAAGAAAAACTGGCTATTTGAGTACACCCGATAAGCCTTATGGGTCCTTGAAATCATGATTTTCCCGAATTTCGTTAAATCTCAAAGTTTCAATTTTCAAGTGCGGGATTTAAGCATTTTTCATGCAAATTCATGTTGCAAATAAGTCAAAAATTGTAGAAAATGGTCGAAAAATTCTAAATCAGCAGAAAAAACATTACCATTTTTCACGAATTTGGTCTCAAACGATTATATGCAAAAATATCCAACCATATAGCAGAGTGAATGGGAAGATGGGGTTGAGAAAAATTATAAAAAACACATCAAAATTTCATTCAATGAGTTATTATTTATTTAAAAAAAAAATATCAACCAAAAAATGTTGAAGGCGGAAATCGAGTGGACGGCCTTGTGCCACGCGCATTTCGGCCTGTCGTTCAATTACAATTTGTCGACGGTACTGTTCTACAGAGTAAAGAGTGGGCTCTTCATTATACTTTTTTTTTTCAAATTGTGGAGGGCGCAGCAAGTGACAATGACATCCTGTGTCGTTCTTTGATTATTGAACCTCATTCCTAGAAAACAAAGAAAACATCTACATTACATTATCAATCAAAAATATTATAGTTTGAGATTTCTCAAAAAATATCTTCTTCACCGTATTCTAAAATGGCAAATTCCCTTTTACACGCTCGACGACATTCCTTGCCAAAATCTGACAATCTTGATACGTTTCTTTATTGATCGTAACAACATGATTCAGTGGCTCGCAAATAAAACGTTCGGGTGGATATGCGGAGTCGGCCACTAACACCGAATATTCACCAAATTCACCTCGACGGAAGCGATCGCACAAGTTCGAATTGGTGAATATTCTTGAGTCATGTGCAGATTCCGGCCATCGTGCCACCACATCAAGAATTCGTTCCTAAAATAAATAACAAATAATGCATTTATAAATACACATGAGTGAAAATTTGAGTTGGTTTAAAATATTTCTTTCACACCACTTACGTCGGCAGATACTGCCAATTGTACCTTCATGGAGAAAAAGAGATGTCGATTTCTATAAAGTTCCGCGTCCGGACCACCAAATGAATTTATCGGTACATGAGTGCCATCAACAGCCGCGATACATAAAGAAAAATGTGCCAAGCTCATGAAGTCCGCTTTCGCTTGCAATATTTCTTCTTGGGTGGTTGGCATGAAGATGAAACGATCTCTTTCTTGTGCGATCAGAAAACTGACCTCCCAAACAATATTCTGCACCGTTGCATAGCTTATTCCGAACATGTCGCAAATAACCATATAGTTGGCACCGACTCGATAAAATCTTATGGCGATCAAAAGCTTGGTAACTCCATCAATAGTGAACTCCGGTCTTGTGTACTAAAATTTTATAAATAAACTGTTAAATTATAAATAAAATATACTCTAACGACAAAAAGACATGATTTGCAAAATATCAAGAGTCTAGCTGAGATCCAATGATTCGTCAGAGATAAATGGCCCTAGATTTTATCCATTCACGTAATAAAAAGCAATCACCATAGGTTGTAGATTTCTTGCGCCATCAATCCAATCGTAGAATACACGAATTTGCCTTTTTGTCATCCGAAATCTATCGAAAAATTCTCTTTCATTCAAATCAACCATTGGATCAAAATTTATGGGCAAGTAGGTGTTCGGTTGTTCACAGACTCCCATTATTTTTGCAAAAAAATGGCAGTTTGCCTTGATCGAAACCCCGAAAAATGCCTTTTTCGGGTACTCACCGTGAAAAAGTGTCATTTTTCAAGGTTTTTCAGGTCCTCAGTCCACGGCCGTAGCCAGCACAAATTTCTTGGATGAGCGGAGAGAATTTTTGGGTGAGCGCAGCAAAATTTGATGATTATGAAACTGTCATTAATTTTGAAAATCGATTCTGTCTAGTGTAAAAGCCACAAATAATCAAATAATGTATAAAATGTGATTTTATAGAGATCCCAGCCCCTTGGAACTTCATTCCTTTTATTCCAAAAACGCTTCATTCACAGATTCACACTATATCACGGTGAAACACGTGATTTGTAATTTCTAGCGAATCATCAGGATTCTTAATCCCATCAGATTCAATTTAGTGTCTGTAGTAATTTGAAATTGTTATTCGTATTGTATTGCTTGAACTTTATAATATGCCACGTCAGAACTAACATATCAATTTAAGACAACGGTTTACACTGTGTTGATGTTGTCAATTTGATGCAGAAATTTTTCTTGAAAAACCAATACACACGACAGCCATTGTAAATTAGTTATTATCAATAGGAAAATAACTCAAACGATTCGCTAGAAATTACGTATCTACAGAAATATAGATTTTCAGTATTCAGTTAGAAAATCGTACTATAATTAGAGAAATTAGGAAATTTTTCAATATAGTTGACTTTTGCATTGATGTGGTCAAAATGTTTTCACTTTAATCATCATATTTGGCTTCAGTTATGTTGGTAAAGTGTAAGAAAAATATAATTTGTGTAATGTTCAAATGAAAAAAAAATGAGTTGCGAGCGGAGCGAGCAAAATTTTTCAGAGGATTCTTAACTACAGCGAAAACTATAGCTAAAATAATTTTGGGAGTCGAGCATTTTTAGGTGAGCTCAAATAATTTTTGGGTGAGCTGAGCTCACCCAAGCGTATGGCTGAATACGGCCGTGCCTCAGTCGGAGGCTTATGGTACGAAATTGGTAAATCAGAATGGAAATTTTACAGATCTCAATTATCTTGTCAACTTTTTGAGATAATCGGCGAACAAAAAACGCGAACGCGGACGACGCCATACGCACATCGCAATTTTGCACATTTTTCATAGTAAACAACATGTTTTTGGAGGCAGATAGGTCTTGATCG
>NW_022601849.1:0-6480 GCF_009176505.1 Sitodiplosis mosellana | reverse complement strand
TCGCTCACAATTGAACAATGTGCGGCTCAAGTGGGCTTATTTTATTTAGCGGGATTCGATACCACCGCTTCAGCTGTAGCTTATACGCTGTTTGAGTTGTCACGAAAGCCAGAGCTTCAAAAGAGACTGCAAGATGAAATCGATAGCGTGTTGGCCAAACACGACAACGCCATCACGTATGAAAGCATCAACGATATGCCACTTTTGGAGATGTGTGTTAAAGGTAAATTGAAAATCGTTACATGAAATTGAAAAAAAGCTGAGAAAATTCCTGGTAGATTGAAAAAAAAGGTTTTTCATTCCAGAATCCGTTCGAAAGTATCCGACGCTGCCATTCTTGAACCGAATCTGTACCAAGGAGTATCGAATTGATAACTTGGGCCTAACAGTACCCGAAGGAACACCAATCGCCATTTCGTTGCTTGGTCTGATGAGAGATCCCGAATACTTCCCCGATCCGGAGAACTATTGGCCCGATCGTTTTTCAACAGAGAACCCCTCGTACAATCCAGATGCATTCATTCCATTTGGCGAAGGCCCTCGAGCTTGTATTGGTACGTAATTTGATACATGATTCCGAGATTGCATTCAAAATTATAATTAATCAACGTTTTCTTTTTAATTGACCTATTTCTGTTGATTGTACAGGTTTACGTATGGGAAAAATTACGACCAAAACAGCGATTGTTTCAATATTGAGAAGCTACAATTTTGAATGTGAAAATGATCGTGAACTTGTCGTGGCCAATCATGCACTCACACTGGACATTGAAGGTGGAATCAATGTGAAGATAACAAATCGACGAAAATAATGGAGCAAAAAAACAAAAACCCAAATCAAATAAAAACAGTTCTTTTCAGTCAAAACAAAAATGTCTACAGTCGCAAAAAGAATATCAACAGAATACGGAATTCAAAAACCGTGACCGGCATAAAGAGGAAGGAAGAAAATAGGAAACAAATAAATGCGATCGAATTGCAACAATTCCTCATTGAAACAGTGACGTTCGAAGAATTTCTTTAAAAGAAATTATGTCTACTGTTGAATTAATTAAGTTAAGCATGAAAATTGTTGTTTGAATAGACATTTCAATATTTTGTTGTTATTTCATTAAATCAGACAGGCCGCGCTAGCGTCCTATCTAAATACATTATAATGAATAAGTACAAACTAATACATATGCATTTCGCTATGAATGCGTTTCATGTTATGTGTTTTGATTTCATTTAATTTTGGAAATTGAAAAAAAAAATATTTCTCGACAAAATATATTTTAAAACATCATTGCAATAAAAAAAAACTTCCAGAGTAAGAATGAATATATTGATATTGAGTAAGAAAATTCGGTGAAATCGGTGAAATACTTGAATCAAACATAAACGTTTGAAAAACGTAAGACGCGCGCCAAAGCATAAGTGATGTCAAAGTGTATACAAAGAGTGAAGCAATAGTGCGTTTAATGCTATATGCTATAGTGTCTCTGTTGATGTTGATCGCTGACGTTTATAGTGGTAGAAATCAGAGATAATAAAAGTAAAAAGTTGAAAAAAACAAAGTCATTCTCAATTTTTCAATTTTCTTATTTTATTCTCCTTCAATTTGTTCGACGTTCACATGATGCTTCATTTGTAGTTTGGTGAACAAAGTGCAATAAAAAATTGACGATTTTGGTTTACTGGTCCGTATTCACCAGATGTAGGCATGTTTGTTAATTCAACAATTAATATTCTCTCGGTCAAGGTCGAAAATACCGTTATGCCGTCTGAACGAACAAAGACGCGCGCACAGTCGGTAGCCACGTAGATATGTTACAGATTAGCTTAATTTCAAGTCATCAATGTTCACATCGGCAGTGGTGAATACAACATTAGTATCAATGTATTTCCCGATCCTGAATCAAATGGAAAATTAATTTAAAAAAAATATATAAAAAGTTGCAAATAACTTGAACAATAAAAAACATTGATTAATTGAGTCCTCATGCGATACCAATTTTTACTATTGCCACTGTCCTCTCGCATTGGATCAATGGCATATCTCAAATCAATTTTTCGAGTCGGCGGTTTTGATTACAACAACAACAGGCAATTTTTCACGAACCAAGGCCAATCGCAATTCTAAAAACACAGTTTCGTTTCTTACATCTTGAAGATTGAATTTTCGGTTTTTTATGACGATTTTCGTTCATTCCTTGAAGATTATGTCCCCTGAATAATTTCAAAATCGAAGAGATAAAAAAAATATTGAGCGTTATCGACTTAATTTGTTTTTATTATAACAACCCCCCGTCCTACTAGATATGTGAGACGTAGCCAACCTATGTCTGATCAAAACACTGATTTATAAAAGGAAAACTGAACTTTGAGTTTATCTCTAAAGTGTGAAAATAGCACACAATATATTTAGAAAAAGCGAAATAAATCACAGACACTGTCAGACTTCAATCAATTTATGATCCACGAGCCATCATGTGTTGATAAGAAAATTTAAAGAATCCCTTTACAGGTGATGATGCAAGTAATTCTACTTTATCGAGAGAACATTTCAACCATAAACACAATTCGAACAGAGAGATTTCATGAATATGTTATGTGTTGTCTACTTCGTGCTATCAGTTTGCTTGTGTCAAATGAAATTTATCACATCGTTAAATTATTACATAGTTGACGTTATAAGTGGCGATAAGGATTCAATTCAAAACCATAGATTAGACATTTCGTCACGATGACTTGACGGAATTCAATTTTTATTTATTTGATTACAACGCAATTTTTCGATTCATTCAGTTGTAGTAGTAGTGGTGTTTGTTTGAATGGTTTTTATCATTTTAGCGTGTAAAATATAAACATTGATAAGGGGGCAATGGAAAGGTTTGTTGGCTTAAAAAATGGCTTTTTTAACATCTCCTTTTGATTAATTATTTATCTGCTTTTAATAATTTTATTTAATGCTCAAAGCCAATGTATTAATGACAAGCACTGAGAAGAAAAAGAAAAAGAATAAGAAGAAAAAGAGGGCTGAACAGGTTTCGGTGCATGTAGCAGCCCTCTATCTTGAGTTGATCAATCGTATCCTCTGTACTCAAGCAAATCAGTCCATATTTGGAATTCAAGGACCGAGTAACTCTACTTCAGAACCCATTAAAACTAGCGTTTCATTTTAGTTCCTGTGAATGATGGCACTTTTTTCGCTAGCTAAAAATTACATTCCTAGCGTTCGAAAAAGAATTGATCGAGCGAAATTAGCCGTTTAATATGTTTTTGGATCACATTTCGATCAAAGGGATGGGGTGATGAATGAATATGACTTTTTCAAATGGTAAAACATAGTCTATATTGTTGTGTAATTTGTATGATGTATAATGGAATAACTGTTTGGAATGATAATTGAGTGAATGAGACAATGTGAATGTGTACGAATGTGTGAGTGAATGTGCCCTTCCGGCATTTTGCTCCGCCATGACAGCATTTTGGTTCACCATTAGATAGTTAGTTCCGGCATTTTGGTCGGCCATCATAGAGCCTTTGTATTGAGTAGCTCTTTGACGTTGATTCATTCTTTGGGAAACCATAGACGTGAGAACATTGTTTCAATAAAAGAAAATTATTTTCGTAAAATACCGGCGTCTTTAATTATTTAATTCATATATAAAAATATATTGAATATCCGATTATTAATTCGAATCATAAAAAAACTTATTTGTTGCCCACTCCCATTATTTGACAATATTTCCAGTGCACTGTAATCATTACTCAGTAAATATCAAAGTTTGTGCTGAATCATATTAGACGTTTTCATCACCCTATCGAATCAACCGTGTTATCACTTCAACGCGTCGCTGAGATTACACAAACTCATGTTCAAGTTTCCCTAAGCCCAGTATAAATACTCGTGTTAAACAAAGCACAAAGTAGTCAGTTACTATTTCATTTTGCACTAATTGTGTTTTGAAAAAAAAAACGATTGAATTTTATTTCAAAAAATGATTGCGTTTTACTTGTTTATTGTTGTGTTGAGTGTTTTATACTTGTGGGTGAAGCGTGTGTACAGTTACTGGGAACGAAAGAATTTCCCAAACATAAAACCGTCGATTCCGTTTGGGAATCTGTCGGGTTCATGGCATGGGCGAAAATCACTTGGCAAGGAGCTATACGATCTGCATCGTAGCTCAAAGAAGCCCATTGAAGGTGTTTACTTTCTATTTCGACCCGCTTTAATCGTACGCGATGCAAGTCTTGTCCAGAATATTTTAAAGACAGATTTTACAAGCTTTTATGATCGCGGATTCTATCATAATCCAAATGATCAAGTTGCCGACAATTTGTTCGTGAAAGAAGGACAAGATTGGAAATCATTGCGAGCTAAGCTGACACCAACTTTTACGTAAATACGACATGGTTATAGCATTTCTCGGCAAATTTTGCAATGATTTGTTTGTTTTTACTCTAGATCTGGTAAACTCAAGGCCATGATACCAACAATCATTCAAATCGCCGACAATCTTCGACGAAAACTAGCCCCATTGGCCGATAACAATGACATTATCGATATCAAGGATTTTACAGTTAGGTAAGATTGTTTTCAGGCAAATATCAAACGAATATAAAAGATGATTGTTAAATTTTCTTTGCTTGGTTGTGTCGTGACAGATGAACTGTCAAAATCATTACATTTCGACAGTACTGAACGTTTGAAACGTTCAAAACGTTCAAATCGCTTATTGTTATCTATAAATATATATGATGGATGAATTTGAATTACTCAATTTTAAAATGATTTTAAAAAAGGAGCAAAATTATGAGGATAAGTTGCAAACATTATCTGACACACTCTATATATAAATGCTGGATTTTACATCCATTTTGGCCAATAATCGATTTGTTTTCATATTAAGTAAATACCAATTTTCCTTAAAAAGAAATGAAAAGCCTATCTGAAATCAAAGCTAGCTCCAAAACAAAGCAATTCAGTGACTTTTTTATAACAATATCGGCCACAAGTAGGGTTTAAAAACGCGTTATTTTTTTGTGTTTCCTAAAAACGTTATTTTAAGCGTTAAAAAACACTACAGGAAAATAACGTTTTTATAACATCGCTTGCGGTATTTGTCGAAACGTTTGTAAACCCTAGCCACAACTGAATCATTGTTGACAAATAAACGACTCAATCGCTTTGTTTTGAGGCTAGCTTCGATTTAATATAGGCACTCTGTGTGATTTCAAGAGAGAACCGGCCCAAAATATTCGAAATCTTGGCCCTTTTTTGATCGGTTCTGACGATTCAGGTTCACAAAAGTTTTTACAAATTTTTGCAGCATATAGGGAATTGTCCGTTTGAAAAAACAGTTTTTCATAATAGCTGAGTTCAGTTTAGATCAGTTCAGTTCAGTTCAGTTTAATATAAAAAAGAATATAATTGTTTCAAATGTTTCAAAAATGTTATCGAGATTTAGTTCAGCTCGCCTCTCGTCATACGGTGGTCATATGGTTATCTCCGCTAATTCAATTACAATAGATCTCAAGTTGAATTCAACCCTCAACTGCATGAATTTTTCCCAGGACTGGAAGTACTGATTTTTGGCCTTAGATAACGAAAAAAATATTCATAATCCTAGATTTCTCATGGTTTAGTCAGGAAATGCGATAGACATAAACCAGAGAACAATGAAATCCATTGTTTAAAAGTGTCAAAAATTTGTCTAATTTGGAAACCAAATAATTTATTTTGTCAAATTTTCGTTTCCGTGCATATTTTTGTTTTTAACTCACCAATCGTACTACATAGACAAATGGCGCCAGAGACAAAAATAAAGAAAAAACATTGCCAATGAAAAATGTTCCTTGAAGCAATGTGATCCGACGTACGGACAAAAGGATCATTGATCAATCTTCAATTGAACAAACAAATTCCTTTCAATTTTGTCACATTTATTTCTAGTTTAACATTTTTTTCATATCCAATAGATATGGGATGGATGTGATTGGAACGGTGGGCTTTGGCTTAGATGTGAATTCGATCGATGATCCAAATCATTCGTTCCGTGAAATTGAAAATCAAGTGAGCAATGGGTATTTCTCCAATCGCGTACGGCTGATTGGAGCTTTCTTCTGTCCAAAGTAAGCTATGTTTCATTTATTTTACTATTATTTCATCTTATGCACATCGTCATCAATTTAGTTTTATACTTGTTACGGTTTACAGTCACAAGATACATCCTTTATGTAATGCGATCGATGGATTGAGTTTAATCTCTCCCATTTCTACATTTCACTGTACAGTTGACTGTGTTTAATGTTAACCCGTCAGGTTCAAATGAACGACTTTGATTGATAACAAATTTATTTATAATATCAACCTGATTGACACTAATCTTCAATTCAAATGTAATCTTTAGACTTCTCGAAATCCTTCGAATGTCGTCGATGTCGCAGAAATTCCAGGACTACATGGTTGGAATTGTGAAAGATACAATGGAATAT
>NW_022601848.1:0-1173 GCF_009176505.1 Sitodiplosis mosellana | reverse complement strand
GAGGTGTCGCTGATGTGCTTCTCAAGAATGGAGCTAACGTTGATATTGTAGATGATTTGAATAGGACAGCTCTTCATTTAGCTGCTGAGAATGGTAATGTTAAATGCTTGTTCTTATTAAAGAAACGATTGATTTGATCTCTTTCATCGATCTGATTTCTTTTCCAGGTCACAAAAATGTCGCCGAGGTTCTCCTCAACAAAGGCGTCAATATGGATGTCATGGCTATTAATAAAAATACACCTCTTCATTTGGCAGCTATGAATGGTAATGTTGAATAAGTATTTTTACAAAATAAAGAATCGGTTTGATCTTTTTCATCGATCTAAATTATTTCTAAGGTCACAAGGATGTTGCTGAACTTCTCATCAACAAAGGAGCCAATATGGATGTCATGACTATTACTAATCATACACCTCTTCATTTGGCTGCTAGGAATGGTAATGTTGAATAAGTATTTTCACAAAATAAAGAATCGGTTTGATCTTTTTCATCGATCTAAATTATTTCTAAGGTCACAAGGATGTTGCTGAACTTCTCATCAAAAAAGGAGCCAATATGGATGTCATGACTATTATGACTAATGAAACACCTCTTCATTTGGCAGCTAGGAATGGTAATGTTGAATAAGTATTTTCACAAAATAAAGAATCGGTTTGATCTGTTTCATCGATCTAAAATATTTCTAAGGTCACAAGGATGTTGCTGAACTTCTCATCAAAAAAGGAGCCAAAGTTGATGTTAGAAATCTTGAGGATCTAACACCTCGTGAGTTAGCTGTTAACCATGGTACTGCTGACTAAATTAAATACCGCTTTGATCTTTTTCATTGATCTGTATTATTTTTCAGGTCACCATAATGTCGCCAAACTTTTTCGGTAAAGGAAACCGAATTAATATTGAAGAGCAATTGGAATAGATTCAATATGCTGCCAACAATGATAATGTTGAATATTTTACTTTTCCGTACACTTTGTTAAGGGAATTGAAATGGAAAGATTTTTTCAATCTACGATTAAATTTTAAATAAAACACCTTAAAGTGACTTTGCTTTTTCAAATTTCAAACATAAATCAATATATATTGGACAGTTGAATTTTGCTTACAAAGTCAAGAACTCGAGCATTTTCAGTTCACATTCCTTATTCTTATTTTAATGTGTCTGATTCATCAC
>NW_022601847.1:0-3646 GCF_009176505.1 Sitodiplosis mosellana | reverse complement strand
AATATTGGCGGCTCGACCAAAATTCAAGCACGCACACAAAAATACAAGAGTTGTGTGCGCCGCATATTTACTGTTGATGCGTTGCTAGCTACATGCACACACACATTGTGTGTTTTTCCAGCTCTGTCCGCATGTTTGGTGGAACCGGTCTGTCAGTTATCATGTGCAACTCTGTAAGAGTTTCTTCGTTAAATGTTGATGAATCCGAGAAAGAGTTGACTGCCTCGCAGTTTTGAATATCTTGTGTCAGCACTTTTCGTTATATTATCAAGAGTATAAAGGGAACGCGGTCGAAGCTAAAGTTTTAGTTGCATCTTGACGTGAAAAGATCATCAACGGAGAACAAAGACGAGAAATCAGCGGCAAACATGGCAGATAGCAAACGCGCAAATGAAGATGGCAAGAAAGATGACAGCCGTAAAGCAGCACGAAAGAAAAATGACTTCAAACGTTGTGATTCAGCTTTCACATGCTCAAACGAAGAGTGCAAGAAACGAAACAACGGCGTAGCATACGATTACTTTTCGTACACCTACAGTCCAGAATATCAACGCAGATGTCCAAAATGCGGAACCATGAATGAGCGCCATTCCGGTACGTAAATCTTTGTTATTAAGAAACCAAATAATGTGTTATAAGAATATTTTGGAACAAAACACTCTCCATTTAAGAGTTCAATATAAAAATAATGATAAATTGATCTTATTTTCATCACTTTCAGGTGGAACGTGTTTGGTGGATTAGACCAAAAAATATTAAACTCAGAAAATACGGAATCACTGCACTACGACCTCACCAAATGGTCAACAAATCAAATCGAAAATCCATTGTTTTGTCAAATATTATTAAATAAAGCGTCCAATTATTATTTTGGCAAAACGCCAGCGAAACGATACAAATTTTGAGATAGATAGTGCCGTTTTTTCAGAACCACCGATGTAAAAGTGTACATATTTAGTTTTGATGAAGTAATGCAACTGATTAACCGGTCTATCATAATGAAAAGAGCAAATAATGTGACTTAACCCGCGTCCACTGGAAGTGTAAATTTTACACTATTTTCAAGTACAACTTCATTTTTTGAGTGATTTTTCATGGTTATATTATCCAGAGATTTTGGCTCAACGGGCAAATCGTATATAAATTTTTCAAAAAATATAGTCATTTTCAAACATTATATGTCAGTTTTTCAAAAACGCAAAACTAACACTAAAGTTGTTAGTGTAAAATTTACACTCTACACATAAAGCGGTCAATAAGCATGTCCATACGCATATGTTTGTATCACATGGGAAACAAATACGACACAAAATCATTGTATTTTTGTTCTTCACAATATTTTTGTATGTTTTTGTGGTACAATTTTTTTGAGTAATCGGCTATCGAAAAACCGCTCCAAAATGAGGATACTCGAATCTTGGTCAAAAAACGGATTTTCCATGAATCAAATGTTTGTTTCGAATGGAGAATGGTTTCAAAAAATTGTAGATAAATTGTACAATTCAAATCAATTGTCTGTTTTCAAATATGTCTGCCCGTTCGTTCGTTATTGGGACGATTCATGAAAATTGGTCAGTGATTTAGTGATTCAGTGAGCCATTGTGATGTTTCTTTTCAACAAAGTGTGAATAAATGGGGCAACATTGTTGACAGCGCCACGCCAAAGCGGTTGCTTGGTCAACTACAGTCAGTCTGCATACAATCGTTGCGTTCAAACGCATGTGTATGCGAAAAATGGTACAAACTTGTGCCACTTTGCATTGCGATTGACGTATGCTTCTGATTGAAAAATAACCAGATTAAAGTTAACTAAAACCAAATGAAAAGTAGATTCAAAAAAAATTAGAAAAAATATTTCCTGAAAGAGTACCTTTTCTACTTATATTTGGCAAAATTTAAGAAAAAATCATAGAGTTGGTTTCGCTGCAATAAGACTTTGAAATGGATTGATCACAATTATTTTCTACTTTCATTCTGACTAAACAACAAAGTCTTGTTGCAGCAAAACAAAGACTATGATTTCTCTAAAACTTGGTTGAATATAAGTAGAAATTATACTTTATTAAAAAATATATCTCTCAAATTATTTGGAATAAATTTTCATTTGGTTTTAATACATGGCATACGTCAATGCGTTGCAGTAGTAACCAAGTGACAACTAACGTGAAGTTGGCTGCGTTGCCCGGTATGCATTTAGCACAGCCATAACATATTTTCCATATGCATATTCATATGTGTGTCGTACACTCTTCGTGTGTAGTGTCAATTTGACACTAACAGCGTTAATGTGATTTTTGCGTTTTTGAAAAACTGGCATATAATTTTTGAAAACGACTATATTTTTTAAAAAATTTATATACGATTTGAGCCAAAATCACAGAAAAAAATAACCATAATAAATAGCTCGAAAACACAATTAAATTTGAAAATAGTGTCAAATTGACACTTCCAGAGGACGCGGGTTAATGAGATAAAATTTTAGCGATAATATGAAAAACGCACACCGCGGAGGACCTTTAAGCTAACGAAAATTTAATGCTAGGTAAAAACTTCTTGAAAAGTGCTTCATAAACTTAATAAAATAAATACATTTTTCGATCTTTGCAAGTGCCCTATGACACACACGGAACAAGTTTTTTCTCAGTATTAGTGATATTTTTCTTGAATCAGTGCCACATAGATTTTTTACCACTACGAAGAATTTATTTCATGGAAACAAAAAGTTGACTGTGTTGGTACGAAATGCGACAGTGACAGAATTTTTTTTCTTTTTTATGTGATTCGTTCCGGATTGTAAGTTTTTTTTTTACGTGTGTGTTCATTGGAATTTCAAACTAATTGAGGAGCTGTCTATATTTCTATGGAAAGTGTTACTGAGTATGGATATGATTTTGCATGAGATTCGCTTGTAATTTTTTAAGGGAATGCGTAGATTTGTATCAATATCATCGTATCATACCTATACCTTATTGAGTGATGTAAAGAAAATGTGATGCCGTATATCCTTGCATCAACAAACACAAAGCAACGCAACCATGGCATGTGAGCCTGAATGTAACGCAAAGGTATGAGTCATGTCGTTTGATCATTCTCATTCTAATTTACATCATGTAAGCAACGGTTGATCTGTGGTCAACTTTGGGTCGACTTTGAAACGAAATGTGTTTTGTGCATGCAGCGAAGATGTGAACATTTTTAAATTTTAACAGCCACGTGCCATAGTAACAACCCTTCAAGAGTGTGAAAAATATTTACTTTTTAAATTTTTACATTGAATTTGTAGTTTCAAGAAGGTGATGAAAGAATAAATGTAAACATCTGATATTTTCAATGCAAAACATTCGATGTGAAACGCGAAATTAAACACACGTGCACAGGTGGAATTGTAATTCCATCAATTTTTCTGACATTGTTATCTTGAAAAATGTGTGCGATAATATTTTGTGGACTTTTATTAGAATCGTCATTGTACGTGGATTGAATCATACAGTGTGTTGTCCACCGACGTGGCCACACTTGAAAAGTATATAAGAGGATGCGTTCGATTCGCATGTCCATCAAACAGTTCTTACCAATTGATACGTTCATAGTAAACTTTGAATAGTTCGAAGCTAGAAAAATGCTGAGTCGAAGTTCTTTCACACTG
>NW_022601846.1:0-4870 GCF_009176505.1 Sitodiplosis mosellana | reverse complement strand
TGATGTCGTCTTCTTGATGTCGTCTTCTTGATGTCGTCTTCTTGATGTCGCTTTCTAGTAGCGGCTTTTTTACGATTGTCCATCTTTCAGCAAAGTCTTACACGAATCTGTTCAAAATTGACAATTTAGATTTTCATCATTGTGTCTCATTGAACAAAGAAAAACGCCGTGGATTTGCACAATAAAAAAATCAAACTTTTCAAATAAATCTCTATGGAAATAAGAAACGTTAGCGACAATCCAGGCATTAAAGTTTTTTCCCACTTAACACAGCTAATTACTTGATGAGATAGTTACATTTCCAGAGAAAATGATGCAAAGGGAGTAAAAAAATTCGACGGGTTTTTATGCTTGCTTAAATTTCGTCACACTGTTTACTTGGAAAACTTGAAATGCTCAAGAATAAATGAATGAAGAAACGCCTTTAGAAAGGCTTTAATGTGTGTTGCGATCAGATTAACGAACTATTGTGACACTTGACAGCATTTGCCGGCTTTCGCGCTTTAACTCGAATTGATGTGCGTGTGTATGCAAAATCTCGGCTCGATGCATTGAAACATAAACATCATGCTAATTTGACACTTGTCAGTTGCCGAACTGAATTTTGACTGAAATCAATTGGTAGCATCGCTTTCGAACAGATTTGATTGTGTATGACAGACGCTTCTGTTGTTTGTTGTGCCGAATGTGCTTGCGACTCAGCGATACATAAACTACAATGCACATAGTTGAGCTGTCAATAGTTCCGTTAAGAACATACAGAGAAAATAAAGAAATTTTTGAGAATAATAACCGTTTTTAGTCGGATAATCAATTGAATCGGATCAAATTTTACAAAAAACACCATGAGACATGTAAGAATTGATTTTAATATCGTTGAAAAAAGTTCTCGTCAAGTTTACCAATTTTGTGTTCAATAAATTTTGCCGGATCATTTCCAGGTACATGACATTGAAAATTGTCAGCCAACCAACACGAGTCAAACCGATGTCGATGAAGAAGACGATGTTATTTTGATTCCAGGCCCGAAACCACCCTTCATCAACCTTGTATCGGATGACGAGAGCGATGAAACCACATCAACCAATAGTCAAGAGTGTAAATCAACGGAATCGACCACTGACAGTGATGATAGCGATGACACCAAAAATAGCGACCAAAAAATAATTCGATGTGACAGCTCATCCAGTTCAACTGATTCGACAGACGATTTTATTGAAATAACTCATTCACGAAATTTCGGTTTCGAAACATTTGGAATACTTTCCGATGATGAAAGTCACACTGTCACTGAAAATGCTCCAGAGAGTGTTGTTATTTCGAGTGACGATGATGATGCAATTTCTCCACCGTCCGAGCACAAAGACAAATTAAATGCCACCGTCGAAAAACCTTATGAGGTTGATGATGGCAACAGTTGTATGACTGATTCGGTCTATGCAAAAGAGGTTACGAGTAGATTTAAGATGGTGTCTGAATTGGATAGCAGTAGCGAAGAAGACGTTCCGATACCGAAACGACAGCAAAAACGAAAGAAAATCCTTGAATCGGATACCGTTGAGGATGAGCTAAAAGAATTATCTGAACAAAACAACCATGTTACAACGTCAAGTGTTTTGCCTGATTTCATGCCATTGTGTCCAGACAAGCCCGGAAAATATACACCAGCACGTTCAGCGTCGCACGTTTCGGCCGATTCGACAACGATCACCAATGAAATGAGCGACAGAACGATTAATCTCACACTACAGCAGTACAAGCAATTTATTTCCGACAAAGGCGTGCATTTTTTGCGCAACATTCAGCTGCAATACAATGTGTCGGTGCGTTTGGAATGGGGTCAACTCGGAATGGTATTGATTGTGCATGGCACTGCAAGTAATCAACAAGATGTTCACAATGCTCTGAACGATTTCTTCGAATCAACCGAAAATCCACACCATACTGCACTTGACGCACAAATGCCAAAGAATCGCGATGCACTGATCGAGTATGTGCGCTCCAAAGTTGCCATTTTGGATTCGGCTATGTGCAATGTTGAACCTATGGCTGATATGATTCAAGGTTTATTCGATCGCATTCGTCGAAATGAAGGAAAGAAATCAAAAGTTAGGGAAAGTATACGTTTGCGTCAGCATCTGAATATGGTATTGTTTGGTCGCTATGGACTTGATCAGGGAATGTATCATTTGAATGCATTCCAAGGATGTTTGCGCGGCATTACTTACGGATACAATCAAAATGTGCCATTTGATGTACGTTTAAGACTCAGTGAACACATGAACTACATCTTCTCGGGTGACGATCACAAAAACTACGAAGCTATGATCGACCAAATGAAAAGACACCATTCTTTGCCACCGTTGATTTTGGATCGAAAATTGATGGGCCTTGAGTTGAATACATGCCCCAGTTACTTTGATAACACACCACAAAGAGGCAATTTTTTCAATTATCCACCACCATCGTTCCCGAACCACACTTTGAACATAACGAATGCATATCATCGAAACAACCAATTGAATACACCACCGTCGCTGATCTAATTAGAACCTACTTCACTGTTTGACATTCAGACTGAACCACCATTCGAATATTTCCCGTTTTAATATGAATCGATGTACCGTTGAAATCGCTTTTCATCAAACCAAAATTGAGTTTTGGACAGAGATGGAAGCTTAAGCTATTAGCTTAAGCTATGCAATGTATCCAATATAACGTAGCTATAAGGTTTGATACTCGAAAACAAAACGATCGTAATGCCAATAGATTGGCAAATTAAGCTCGATTTAAAATTTTAGAAAAAACATTTTTGGAAAGAATCGTTCAAAAATAATGGTTTTTATCAAATTTTATTGACCGAACTTGATCGAACTTTAATTAATACAAAAAAATATGTAAATTTGGCTGTGGATGCGAAGAAAAATAGATATTTTAACATTTTTTAAAGACATGCAAAGAGTCATAAGACAATGTATCCTTTTTATAAAAATTTATAAGAAAATATATTGATTGCGTAGTATTTTTAATTCATGTGTTAGTATTTTCTCTTTAAATATAGCTTTTTAATGACGGCTTGTGATGATTTCTGCGTGGAATACCTGCTTTCATCCGTAATAATTTGAATGATTGAATGGAATTTAACTATTTTTGTTTTGCCAATGAGTCCCTTTATCTCTGCCAGCAATGGAGGTGGTCGTTGGGTCTGCTCCAGTTGCCACCAAATCGTTCCAAAACAGCTTGGAAATCATTTTGCTTGAATAGAAATAATTGAGCTGAGAACTTCTTCAGTGCTTTGCATTTCTCCATGAAAGCGATCACTTCATCAATCGGAAAAGTGCATAGCCCAAAATTAACTTCAACCAATTCTGGTGACGAAATCTTCGACAATACACCCTCTTCGCCCTCTTTTCTACACCGATAAGTCAGCTTGGTAAGTGATGTATACTTGCTGATGAAATCAGCCAATTCATGATCCAACAGAATAGTACCATCACTTGATTTGATTATGAATTCTTCAGGATTATCGAATGCTAGGAAATATAATGCATTTGACCCACCTCTGGTAGATGTAAATTTTAGTTTCTTCACGTTTGAAAAGAGTACTAGTTCAGTATTGCAACCACGATTCACGAACAATCTAGATGTATTGATTTCCAGCCTCTCCAGATGTTGTAGATGGACACTAATTCTTTGAAGGTATTTGATATCGATACGGCCATTGATGTACAAAGTTCGTATCTGTGAATTTTGGCGCATGAGTCCAGCAAAGTGTTCCGTATTTAGAAGATTGACGCCAAGTGGAAGGTCCAAGTATAAATCTTGCAAATTCGGCAAACGAACAGCAATCGCATTGCCATTTGATATTTCGTTTGCTCCGCCAAATCGCAGGCGACGCATCATCGGAAACCATTTGTCAAGCTTTGACAGCTTGCTTCCCAATTGACAGTTGATGAAACTAACTGCTTCCATTTTTGGAAATGGCTTCGTCAAATTTGCTAGCGTACGTGCTGAACAATCGACCAGCGTAAATTCAAGCAGTGACTCGGCACAATATTCGGTGATGTAACGATCGAGGTGTGCATACCATCCTGAATACCATTTGTAATTGCATGCTGGATAAGTAATGTTCAATTTTGTGATTGAATTTCCGAAGCAACGTAGCAACTTGAAGCAGAATGACCGTGGAATTTGTGTTGTAGGTCCAATTACCTCATACTCGTCATTTTCATAAAAACCGATTTTGCAAGAGTCGACTTTTACCCATTTTTTCCTGTATTGTTCCTGAAACACCAAATTCGTCGCTATTTTCAAATGTTTATTCAAGTCGGCAAGATTCAATTTTTCAGCGACACTTAGATATTTGAATATATGCACTAAACAATCCACGTTGACATCTGTCAGCTGAGTGGTGGGAGTGGTGGAAGCGATGTGAGTTGGAACTCGTTTTGCTTGCTCTTCTTCCAAATGCCGTCGTTGTCTTGTGTAATACACTTTCTTCGGCGCATCAGCCATTTTACTGGATGGATGTTTCTGAAAAACCGAATAAACATGAAATTGTTAGTGTTTGAGAACATCGTTCAAAAAACCATCGGTTTTGGATTGACTTTAATTCACATTGTGAATTTGAGATTGGAATGAAGTGTTCATTTTGTAACAAAGAATGCATTAATATCGTTTGGTGACGTTTATGATGTATTGGATTAGTTAAAAACCGTTTGGAATTGTAAACAAAGTCACGTTTATAATTCTTACGTTCGTGGTGCTTTTCACATCGGCAAGCACGGTCTCAGATGGCTCGAAGCGTTTATTTGCCGCTGTGATGTCGTCTTCTTGATGTCGTCTTCTTGATGTCGTCTTCTTGATGTCG
>NW_022601845.1:0-3118 GCF_009176505.1 Sitodiplosis mosellana | reverse complement strand
AATAGTTCGAAGCTAGAAAAATGCTGAGTCGAAGTTCTTTCACACTGCTGCTCATTGGCTTGATGGTATCGGAGGTGAGTCGACAATTTCAGTCGATTTTTTTTTAAATTTTTCATGTTTGATACTTTTCGTGGACAATTTGTGATAATTTTTTCTGAAATAATTTAAAAAATAAAAAGTGTCCTTTTTTCAAGTTCTTCAATTGAAAAAATTCTTCTATTCCAAAAAATGTCCACCGGAAACTTCTAGGGAAACTTTTATTCTATTAAAAACAGTTGAAAACTGTTAATAATACATAGGATCTAAATATTTCTTTTACTTTAACACGTGTTAAGTCGATTTTTGTGATAACTTCGGTACTAGTTTAACCTAGGGGGTAGACACGATTAGTAAATTAGAATCTAATACAGTAAATTAGAGAATATTAGAAAATATTAGAAACTGAAATGTTTGATGACTTTGACATGGCAAATGCTATGCCAATACAATTCTTTATGAAGATTTTTGTTTTGTTTAATGAAACAAAACGGTAAACAATACCGTTATTTGTCAACAAGTCTGTCAATTTCAACGCATTACCACTGTGCATAGTACAGAGACGTAAAATGTTCGCCATTTAGTTTTACATTGCCAATGTATTTCTTTGTGGAGATTTTTTGTTTTGTTTATTTTTTGTTGTTTGTAAATAAATCTGCCAATCCTTTAACATTGCCTCTGTATATTTCGTATGGACCATATACTAAGTACAGAGGCAATGCTAAAAGATAGGCAGATTTGTTTACAAAGAACAAAAAATAAACAAAACAAAAATCTCCATAAGGAAATGCATTGGCAATGTAAAACTAAATGGCGAACATTTTACGAGAATATTAGAAGATATTAGCACTTTCAAACGATTATTAGAAATATTAGAGAAAACTAAATGAAACTTGGGATATATTTCCAAAAATTAGACAGATTTGTGATATTAGACCAATATTAGAATCCGTGTCTACCCCCTAGAGTTTAACACTGGAAATGTAAATATGTCTATGCATTTAATACGTGTTATCTCCGTATTTTGGTGCTAATGGTGGAATTTCGTGTTAAAACGGAAAAAATGACGTCAAATTGTGTTTTAACATAGATGATTGCAAATTCCAATTATATTTTATTGTTTAATAACATTGTTTACTTGTTTGAAATGCTTTCAGCTATATTTTGGAATTATTTTAAAAACAAGATCAAATTAAGAAATAAAATTTTGATTTTTTCCAAGCCCAATTCATTTCTATTCAAAACTTCTGGATGGTTTTAGAACTTAGATTTCAAACCTGGACAAATTTTGAACGTATTGAATGATAAATTTGTGAAAAATAAATGAAACTTCTAGCAGACTTGAGAACTTTTCGCGAATATTCTGTCTCTGGTGTCTGCATTCTTATTGATACTGATCCAAAATTGATATTTTTTCAATTTATAAAATTTTTTCGTGGATTAGTTTCTTAGGCTTGAAAATAACTTGAAATTTCCCGAATTTTTTTCAAAACTTCCAAAAGGTTTGAGATGTTAGATTAAGCCAAATTAAAAATTTCATTTATTTGTTCTGAAAATTGATATTGTTTTAAAAGGCTTGAAATTATTATTCAGGTTTGAAGTCTAAGTTTTAAGTCTGCTAGAAGTTTCATTTATTTTTCTCAAAATTATCATTCAATGCGTTCAAAATTTGTTCAGATTAAAAATCTATCTTCTCAAATCTTTTGGAAGTTTTGAAGAAAATTCGGGAAATTTCGAGTTATTTTCAAGCCTAAGAAACTAATCCACGAAAAAATCTTATAAATTGGAAAAATATCAATTTTGGATCAGTATCAATAAGAATGCAGATTGCAGACTCCAGAGATGGAAAAATTATTGTTTAATTTTTTTTTAATTTGATGATCTTTGATCCAACAATGTCTTTCGGAAACATGTGAGTTCATATTGACTGAACAAAAAAATTGAAGTGTGAACTAAATAAAATTAATCACTGAGAATTATTTTCGAAATTGCAACTGATAATATATATTGGCAACACATATAACCAGAACTGGTGATATTTCTAATACTAGTAAATAGTGGGTACAACTATAACACGAAATAATGGGATAACTCAACAGAAATTACATTAGAATATTCTTTTTCGTGATAACTTTTTTCGTACTGTGGCTAACTCCAAAGTAAGAACGTATTTACAATAGTACGAAAATCTGTGTTGGTGGCAAATCGGCATATTTGATACCGATATTGGTGGTATTTCCAACGGAAATATTTACGTTTGGTGTTAAATACATCCGTTAGTACCAATTTTCGGTGATAATTTACGAAATAGTGGTAAATGTAGGAATAGTACTTCAGAAAAGGTTCTAGTGTTATTTTATCACTAAAATTGACTTAACACGTGTTAAAGTAAAAGAAATATTTAGACCCATAATGTATTAATCTCATCCGTTGTTCCCATTCCAAATGTATCACTTTGATTCTATTTCCACAGTTCTTAATCGGGGATGTGAGCGGAGCACCAACCAGGAACGGTAAGATTAAAGTTTCATTTATTTATCCAGTTTAACTCTTAAATTCCATATACAAAGCACCTTGTAACGAAGATATGGGAACCTCATTTATGCTAAACTTTTCATACATATTTTAGTAAACGAAAAAGACAAAAAGGGAGAGACAGCTTTGCATAGAGCTGCTTTTGCTGGTAATTTTGGACATTTTTTTTTTATTTGAAAAAGAATGTTTTGTTCAATCCGGTTCATTGATCTATGAATATTTTTCATATTCTTTCAGGCAAAGTGAAGGAAGCTCAAAACCTCATCGCTGAAGGAGCCGACCCTAATATTAAAAATAAATTTAATGAGACACCTCTTCATTTAGCTGCTGAGAATGGTAATGTTGAATACTTGTTTTCATTAAATAAAAGATTGATTTGATCTTTTCCATCGATCTGAATTATTTTTCAGGTCACAAGAGCGTCACTGAAGTTCTCAGCCGTAAAGCAAAAGAATTTAATATTAAAAATAATTTGCATTACACACCTCTTCATTTGGCATCTATGAATGGTAAGGTTGACTAAATAAGATATCCCGCCAATCTCTTT
>NW_022601844.1:0-1324 GCF_009176505.1 Sitodiplosis mosellana | reverse complement strand
CTGTAGCCAAAGCACATATCATTTATGGTCAATAATTTTTGCAGTGTGGTTTCACATGCCTTCATGCACTCGTCCATTTCGTACTTTTTGCATAGATTCATTACTTGAGCGATATTTTCGGCACTTAGTCGCACTTGATCCAAGTAGAAAAACTGCAGAAACTCTTTGAATGCGGCGGAACAAGCATCTGCAATCGGGATATCGCCTTCTTCCTTTATCGAACCGTAGAACATTGCATCAAACACGGGATTATCAAGCGATAGAATGGCCTTATGTGCCGGAACCTTCTCTGGATTATCGGTATCGACATCAAATAAAAAATTCACATCGGATGTTCTCGAATTCAAATATAGCCCGTTGATTTTTCTCACATACGTGTTTTCATATACAAAAAATCTCATCGTTGCTGATTTATTTTCTTCTTCTTTTGTCAAAAAATGACTTCGCTTTAAAACAGTCAAAATATAATGGAAGCTGAATGATATTCTCAAGGACAATTTGTGGAGAAAATATGTATTTTGTTAATTTAATTGTTGGAAAGCTGTTCTTGGCTTGACTGTTGTTGTTCTCTGACTAAGGAACGATACAAGACTGATAATTGTATGACTTTTTTCACGGCTCATTCGCTTTGTGCCGCATTCGGAAGAGATCAAGGGAACAGAGTTGTGATGTGAGACAACATGTAATTAGTGCAGAATCTGTTTATATGTCGAATGGTAATTAGATACAGGTGGACAATGGACATTTTCGCCATTAGTTGCCATTAGACTTTTGCATCCTTACGAGATAATCTACCGTTCTGTTTTTTGCTCTCATAAAAATCTGCACGTCAGACAAATTGTCTTCTGTATGAATGAATTTGATTGAATAAAATGTTGAGAATTTTTAATATTTTCTTTTGTTTTATTTTTTTTAAGTCACTCGCAGGTTTCTCAAAAAATATGTAGATAAAAAATAGTTGTTCTGAAATGATGACGACAAAAAAGATGAAATGCAAATTTCTTGTTTGAAAAAAAAAAACGATTGATTTTTATTATTTGAAAAATAAAAGAATAATTAGAACATGGAAGAGATATTTTTTCTTAATTTCTATAATTAAAAACGTTTAAAACAAGTGTTGAATTTCCTCACTTTTAATAGGACCTTCTCCTGAAATAATGTTGCGTACATCGACTATTTGTTCCAGAAACCATTTTTGGTTTTCGTGTTCGATATGAGTGGTAATTTAAGTTATGAGCGACTTTACGGTCACTCGATATTCCTTCCAGCTACTTAAACTAATTCATACTCGCTGTTGTTATGGCTGCGCATTGCAGATACAGTA
>NW_022601843.1:0-4757 GCF_009176505.1 Sitodiplosis mosellana | reverse complement strand
TTGGACCAATCCACTGGGGTCATGCTCGATCACGTGATCTAATCCACTGGGAAACGTTGCCCATTGCATTGAAACCGTATGAAAAGGGGGTTATATACAGTGGATGTTGTATAAATGACGAAAATAACGTAACTGGTATTAGGCCCAATGTGCTAAATAATCCAAACGCATCATCAACGACGCTCATTGCACTTTATACACTGACCAAGGATGAGGACCAAAGTCAAGCGTTGGCATACTCATTTGATAATGGTACGACATGGACACAATACGATGCAAATCCGGTGATTCCGAATCCGGGCATTAGTGATTTTCGTGATCCAAATGTTTTCGAACGTAACGGAAAATTCTATATGACATTGGCCGTACGTGATCGCATTTCGTTTTACGTTAGCACCGATTTGCTGTCATGGGAAAAGCTCACAGATTTCGGTGTATCGCCGGATGAAGGTGACAAAAACGGTGTATGGGAATGTCCAACATTATTCACACTAACCGATGAAGGGGGCAAACCACACGATATTTTGATTGTTTCGCTGAATGGTGATTTAGAAGGCAGTAAATCACAGTACTTTATCGGTCAGTTCAATGGAAGCAGATTCAATACGTACGATAAGTCGAGAATACTATGGATTGACAATGGTTTCGACAATTATGCGGCCATACCATATCACAATGATCCAGATGGTCGGATCGTATTGATTGGTTGGCTATCAAATTGGCTGTACGCACAAGACATACCGACATCGACATGGCGTGGTCAAATGACCATTCCACGTGAAATGGGACTTCGAACAATTGATGACGATCTCCATATCGTTCAGCGCCCCGTGGTCGAATTGAATGGCATCATTGATCCAGCCAGAAATTGGTCAACATCAGAACCACTCACTTTGACTGGAAGCCAAACTATTGAAGTAACATCCGAAATTCCATTCAAAACCGGCTCCCAGCTAATTCTGGATTATGCGTTCGACATTGAACAAGTCAAAAATGGTCAAATTGAAGTGCGATTCAGTAATACCAAGGATGAATTTGTGTCCTTTAATTACAACATTGAGAAACGGACATACGGATTTGATCGTAGATATTCGGGTGATGTTACATTTAATCCACGATTCGCCGACCCATTGCCTCGTATCGATCGAATTAGTGGCAGCAATTTACTCAGTGGACAAATTATTCTCGATACAGCATCCATTGAAATATTCGCCGATGACGGTTTGAACACAATCAGTGCACTGTTTTTCCCATCGGAGCTGTTTGAGAAGATTCATTTACGGTCATCTATCGATGCCGGAAAATCAGTGACCGTGCCAAAGTTGAGTGTTGGAGCACTTAACAGTATTTGGCCAAAGTAATAATTATGTTGTCAATGGCTTTTTGTTTCTTTCGCCAGTTGAAATATTTGTAAATGATGAAATCGTTTGGGTTTACACTTATTTGTTATGTTAAAACTGAAATTGTAATGTGAATATTACCAAAATAAATGCATTTGCAAAATGATTATTCAAATGGGAATTTTCATTCAGTAGAAATCCTTTGGATCTATTCAAATCATTTTTTATGGTGAAAAATAAATACACAAAATCAGTCCATATTTTTTATTTATCAAATCTATGGGTGAGATTGAGAGTACTCTCTGAGTTTCATCACATGGAATGATACGTGTGACGGCATATTTTCACACGGAACTTCATTCCCAGTGCGCCGTGCACATGCTATACATAGAGCGAACGTATCCGAATATTAGAAACCACACGTTATTACATTTAGCTAGTGCTCTGCGTACTGGGAACGAATTTCCGTGTGAAAATATGCCGTCACACGTATCATTCCATGTGATGAAACTCAGAGAGTACTGTATGTTTCTTTCATGACTTATACTTTGGTAAAATACTAGACTATGTTTCACTCGTAGTTTTTTGCGATTTTAATTTTAATGCCAAATAAATATCTAACTGGTATCCTCGCCAAAGTTCTTGGTCTCGTCAAATTGTACAACTTTGCGAAAGACAATTATCGACAATAATTAATCGTATATCTATTAAAACGAATAAATTATTTCAAGATTTGCTCACCGCTTGAAAACATACTCTACTTTTTCCAATACAAAGTCTGTGAAACGTACATCACTCTCAATCCCACCCATAGAAATAATCAATGGATTATTTGAACAGCTTGAATAAATCAGAAAATATAATTAAAGATCATAATAACAGTAATAACTTAAACCTCTTTTCAACAATGTGCGTACTGAGATCATAAACAGTATAGAAGCACAAGTGCAATCAAGGGGCTTGGATCCATATAAAGTATTATTTTGAACGTACTTTATGACTGCCTTCAAAAAAAATGTAACTAGCGTAATATTCAATGGCGCTTCTGAATATATCTACTCAAAAAATTACATTTGCTTCACTGTTTGACTCAAAATTCCATTTTTATTTCATTTTTACCAATTTTATTGATTTTTTTAGTTCTTTGAAAAATAAAAATCGTAAAGCATTCGAGATTCTTGATTACTAGTTGTAGCAATTTCTTATCTAGCGTAAAAATAAACAAAATCTCTGAACACATCTATTTTCTCAAGGTTACTAAACGGGGAATTTATGCGTACATATTGTTTTATTTAGATGAATTTGACGTCAATTTAAAGAGTCTGAATAAATACCATAGCCGAATGCAAAATAAATATGTATCAATATTTTATAGGCCCTATAATTTTATAGTCTGAACAGATCCAATTGTGATAAGACTGACGTACTTTTTTTATTCTACCTACTCTGATTAAATCTGTCTCTCAATATATGGAGTGCCTTGCTTGGAGACATTTACTAGGTGGATTTAAAAGTCGGGTACTTTTTGAATGAAAACACATTTTTTCGCAAAATTTCATTTTATTTCTCAATATAGGCTCCTTTTAGCTCGATACAGCGAGCCCAACGATCTTCCAACTTTTGGATGCCTGCTAAATAGTACGATTTGTCCAATGTCCCAAAATAGCTATCTGTTTCGAACTCGACTTCTTCATTGTTGTAAAAACGCCTTCCACAAAGCCATCTTTTGAGGTTAGGGAACAGGTAGTAATCACTGGGGGCCAGGTCAGTAGAATACGGCGGGTGTGGAAGCAATTCGAGGCCCAACTCGTGCTTTTTAGCCATTGCGACCATCGATGTGTGCGACGGTGCATTATCGTCCAAAAAAAGGATTTTTCCTCTTCATATGGGGCCGTTTCGATGCGATTTCGACCACCAATCGATCCAACAATGCAGAATAATATGCGCCAGTAATCGTCCTTCCTTTTTGGAGGTAAACGATGAAGATTATTCAGTGCGCATCCCAAAACACACTGGCCATTACCTTCCCCGCCCATTGTTGCGTTTCCGGCCTCTTTGGTGGCGGTGAACCGTGTTCCGTCCATAACTTTATGAACACATTTACTACTCCACCTCAGAAAAATGCGAAAAACTAAATGTAGATAAAAATTGTTATCAATCTGAAAACAAAGAGATATTATTTTATTTAGATTAATTTGACGTTAATTTGAAGAATCTGAACAAATACCATAGCCGAATCTAAAATAAATAAGTTTTAAAAGAGTCATATAATTTTATAGTCTGATTAACATAATCCGTTCATTCATCACCTAATTGATAAAACTGACGTGTTTTTGTTTTGTTCAACTTACTTCTCAGTGTATTAATTAACTCTGTCTCTCAATATATATAGAGTCACTTGCTTGAATGTTTCCATAGCATTTTGTGCAAGTATTTCAAACGGTCCAGTTGTGTTTCATTGATTCATTTAATAATTCGTCCACGCGATTTCTGTTGTGGAATCAGAAAAAGTAAAAAAAAAAATTATGTCAAAATCCAACATCGTTCGGTTCTTATTATTGTTTAGTATTTGTTATTGCGAGTTATCAGTTAACGGACAAAGCTATAAGGAGAAACATCGTCTCCAAGTGCATTATTCAATACCGTCAGGCTGGTCAAACGATCCAAATGGATTGATTTATTTGGATGGCTATTATCAACTATACTTTCAACACTATCCATGGAGCACAAAAGTTGGACCAATCCACTGGGGTCATGCTCGATCACGTGATCTAATCCACTGGGAAACGTTGCCCATTGCATTGAAACCGTATGAAAAGGGGGTTATATACAGTGGATGTTGTATAAATGACGAAAATAACGTAACTGGTATTAGGCCCAATGTGCTAAATAATCCAAACGCATCATCAACGACGCTCATTGCACTTTATACACTGACCAAGGATGAGGACCAAAGTCAAGCGTTGGCATACTCATTTGATAATGGTACGACATGGACACAATACGATGCAAATCCGGTGATTCCGAATCCGGGCATTAGTGATTTTCGTGATCCAAATGTTTTCGAACGTAACGGAAAATTCTATATGACATTGGCCGTACGTGATCGCATTTCGTTTTACGTTAGCACCGATTTGCTGTCATGGGAAAAGCTCACAGATTTCGGTGTATCGCCGGATGAAGGTGACAAAAACGGTGTATGGGAATGTCCAACATTATTCACACTAACCGATGAAGGGGGCAAACCACACGATATTTTGATTGTTTCGCTGAATGGTGATTTAGAAGGCAGTAAATCACAGTACTTTATCGGTCAGTTCAATGGAAGCAGATTCAATACGTACGATAAGTCGAGAATACTATGGATTGACAATGGTTTCGACAATTATGCGGCCATACCATATCACAATGATCCAG
>NW_022601842.1:0-5845 GCF_009176505.1 Sitodiplosis mosellana | reverse complement strand
AACAGAAAATGAACCCGTTCAAAGGTGTTTCTGGTAGAGGCCGCAAGCGCAAGACAAAGTGCAAAAAGGTTGAAGTCAAGCAAGAGCCGGTGATCAAGGAAGAGCCCAACGACGGTAACGATATCATGAACATACCACGGCCCCGAGTTGATGGAAGATATCGTGCGAATTACAAAGGGCCGTTCGATTTTGGATATGACTTCGATCAGATTAAAGATGAAATCAAATGCGAAGAAGAAGAGACGGGCAAAGAAAAGGACTCGACACCATGTGAACGATCGAATGACAACGCTGTCAATGATGATGACAACGAAGAGCCAATGGGTGACGCAATCGAAGTGCAACCACCGCAACCAGTTGGCAATGGAAAGAAACGGGATGGGAGATCTAACAACAAACGAATCATTCCTAAGGAAAAAGCAGCCAAGAAGCAGAAGAATCACAAATGCCATGTGTGCAATCATTTGGTACGTGACAAGTGTAACCTCAAAGTACACATGCGAATTCACACTGGAGAAAAGCCGTATCAGTGTGATGTTTGTTCGAAGTCGTTTGCACAAAAAAGTCATCTGAACTGTCATAAGAAAACGCATGGCCAATTTCGTTGTTCAAAATGTAATCAAGGATTTGAACAAGAATCAGTCAAGACTGATCATGAAAGGCTATGTAATCCCCAGCAATTCGAATGCGACAATTGCGGATATAGAACAATCCAAAAATCAGATTTAAAAAAGCATATTCGGACTCACACTGGAGAAAAACCGTTCGTGTGCCCAGTTTGTTTCAAGTCGTTTGCAACCAACTCTGATCTTTATAGGCATTCTATGACTCACAAAGATGAACTGCCAAATGCATGTTCGAAATGTGGCCGACGATTCGCCACTCCAGACGATAAGCAATCACACGAAACGCACTGTCAGCGAAGTCTTTTTGCATGCAAATTTTGCCATTACAAAAGTGTTCGCAAGGGTGATTTGAAGACGCACATGCAATCAAAACACGGAGCAAAAAGATCGATCGAATGTGAAATTTGCAGCAAACAGTTCGTCCAACAGATTCAATTAAACCAGCATTTGTTTACAGCACACAGTGACCAATTCCCTTTCGAATGCTCCAAGTGCTTCGGAGGATACGCAACCGAAGATGCAAAAGAGGCTCATGAAGATGGCTGTGGCCACCGTCAGTATCAATGCCATTTGTGCAAAGAGCATCGTCGAGACAAACACACGTTGAAGGCACACATGCGAAAAGATCACACCGGAGAGCGGATTCAATGCAAAGTGTGTGCAGTAAGCTTTGTCCAGAAAGGTCATGCCAATCACCACATGAAAGCCGTTCATCGTTTGAAGAAGAAATAAGTCACCAATTCCATGGATTTATTAAAACGCAGTTAATCTTGAAATCATTTGCTCATGATTTCTTCAACTAAACCTATTATTGTATACACTTCAAAGACCTTTACTTCAAACATTTGAAATCATTCTGATTTACCATGCAATAGTTTTATTGCCAACAATTCATGAATGAACACCTTAGATCTAGGCTCTATTGTTGAATTAAACAAATTAAAAATAAATTGAAATTGAAATAGAAAAAAAATCGAGTTGACTTTTATCTCGGAGCTTATTTCAGTAGAAAAATCTTCTTGGCTAACGAAAACTTCCTTGCCAAATGTGTTCAAATCAACGAAGTCAATTACATTGCGTTCAAATCTAGTTTGTTTATTTCATGCTGAAGTTGCAGTTTCAAAGCGTGATGTTGTTCACAATAAAAGCATGGTCAATCCAATCTCATTAGCCTTAATTCAATTTTATCATCCTTAACTGCAGCATTTTTAAGTCGCTAGTCAATAAATAATTCATAGATTTGATCACATATCCATACATTTGTGTCACTCTCACGTTCGATGTTCATTCTAAACAAAGCTTGTTCTTTTTAATAAGTAGTTCATTCGGTGCGATGTGAAAAATGCAAGGGAAACCAATGCGAGTCCAATTTGATTTTTATGATATCAAAGCTGAAGAAAATGAATTTATTGCATGCGTGATGCACGAACATTGAACAATTTTGAATACTGATTTGTTTACATGTAAATAAACGTACAAAAAGTAACGAATGAGTTTGTTGTTATTTCACAACCGTCTGTTCCTATTAGAGTAAAACGTTTCGAAAAGAGACACTCCCAATAGAGGCGATCAATTCTAATATTGAAAAAATTCGTGTTCAACAGGATTAGTTTTGGTGAAATAGAAATTCCGCATGAACTTAACGAACATTTTTTAATTGAACCCTGAATTTGCTCAAAAGAGAGCCACTAATTGATATGAAGTGAGTACATGTGGCGACGTTGTCAACTTAACGAAATGTCACCAACCCGAGTTGCAAGCATTTGCACCGCAGTATCAATGCCGTAGGATATGCTGAGCTTGCCATTGTTCAGTGAGCCACCGATTGAGGCAGACATCTTGGAAGACGATACGCAGAAAAAATATAATTTTTTCAGCCAAAAAAAGACATCTACAGCATATTTCACGACGTAAGTGTTGAGCATTTTTTCATTATTTACATCGATGTTAGGCTTGGAATTTTGTGATTCTGTTGTAAAGGTGACACATTAATTTGAATTTTCATGAAAATCGTCAAAAGATAGCTTTAGACACAAACGTACATTTGGTGTGTACAATGTACATTTTCTTGGCCACACACACACGATAAATACGTGTTTTGCATTGACTCGATACATTTTTCATGTTTGATATTTTATTTTTCTTCGGAATATATCAGAAAATGAACCCATTCAATGGTGTTTCTGGTCGACGCAACAAGCGCAAGGCAAAGCCGGCAAAAGTTGAAGTCAAGCAAGAGCTGGTGATTAAAGAAGAGCCGAATGGTGATGATGACGTCATAAGCATACCACGACCGAGACTTGGTGGAAGGTATCGTGCAAATTATGAAGGGCCGTTCGACTTTGTCGATGATTTTGATGAGATCAAAGATGAAATCAAATGTGAAGAAGAAGAAGCGGACGAAGAAAAGGACTCGACACCATGTAAACGAGCGAATGACAGTGCCGCCAACGATGATGACAACGAAGAGCCTTTGGGTGATGCAATCGATGTTCAACCACCACAACCCGTCGGCAGTGGGAAGAAACGAAATAAAGCATCGAAAAACCAGAGCAAACGAACCATTCCCAGGAATCAAGCGGCAAAAAAGTGGAAGAAGCACAAATGTCATGCGTGTAATCATTTGGCACCCAGTGAGTCTAACCTCAAAAGACACTTGCGAATTCACACTGGAGAAAAGCCGTATCAGTGTGACGTTTGTTCGAAGTCCTTTGCACAAAAAAATCATATGAATCGTCATAAGAAAACACATGGCCAATTCCGTTGCTCAAAATGTAAGCAAAGATTTGAACGAGAATCAGTCAAGATCGATCATGAAAAACTATGTGATCCCCTTCGTCACGAATGCGATATTTGCGGATATAGAACAATCAACAAATCCCATTTGACAGAACATATGCGGACTCACACTGGAGAAAAACCGAAACGCACTGCCAACGAAGTCTTTTGGCATGTGATCAGTGTCATTACAAAACTGTTCAAAAGAGTCATTTGAAGCAACACATGCAATCAAAACACGGAGCAAAACGATCGATCGAATGTGAAATTTGCAGCAAACAATTCGTCCAACAGATTACATTAAATCAGCATTTGTTTACAGCACACAGCGACCAGTTCCCTTTCCAATGCTCCAAGTGCTTCGGAGGATACGCAACTGAGGATGAAAAAGAGATTCATGAAGTTAGCTGTTGCTATCGTCAATACCAATGCCATTTATGCACGGAGCATTGTCGAGACAAAGAAAAATTGAAGAAACACATGCGAAAAGATCACACCGGAGAGCGGATTCAATGCGGAGTATGTGCCGTAAGCTTTGCCAGGAAAGATCAAGCCAATCGACACATGAAAACAGTGCACTGTTTAAATAAGAAATAATTCACGTATTCTATAGATTTATTAAAATGTTGGCAAGTCTGAACCCTATTTTTCACTTCAACTAGAACTCAATTCACCGGAGAAACTTTCAGTTCCAATCATTTGAAAATAACATTTAAGATTTTGTTTATTTCAAACAATCCATTAGTGCCGCTTTAGATTTAAGCTCCATCTGTGAAACGGAAATAAATTGAACTGGAAATAAAAAAGGGAAAAATGTTGACATTTATTTCGGAGCTTACTTTTTGCAGCAATTCTCTTGGCTAACGAAACAAAAGTGGCTTGAAAATGTTTTGTATTGGCAAAACCAACTCCGCATTCTATTGAGTTTGTATGTTTTTATGATAATATTTCAGTTTCAAAGCATGATGTTGTTCCATGATGCGGCTGTTGACACTATATTTTCCTATATTTCGAATTGGCGCGCTGTGTAGTTCCGATTTGAAATGTTAAATTACATTGATGTGTCCTTTGAAATTGGGGGCGCTCGCGTCGCCTCAAATGACTTTGACGTTCAACAGCCGCCACACGTGTTGTTCTCAATTTTCAATGCAAATATTCTTTCCTTCGATCTTCGAACGTGACTCTTTTTCAAGTCATTGTTGATTAGATAACGATACTCGACAGATGAACGAGCGATTTAGAGTGATTCTGTGTCATTTCGCGTAATTTTACAAGCCACGGAATCAATTCGATTTGCATACTTTTGCAGCACAAACGAACAATGAATTCAATTTCATTAGAGTATTGATTCAATTTGATTTTGCTCAGCTGTAACATCAGGAATGTCAACAATCAACTCCGTTGCCAGTCTGCGTATAATTTATAATCACATGTGATTCGAACATTTATCTCACTTTCACGTTCGATCGTGCGATGCTCATCTCAAATGAACGTGTTACTTGCAATAAGCAATGGTACAATCGGTGTGATGTGAGAAATGCCAAAAAAAAACACAATATGGTGCAGTCTAATCAGATTTTTCATAACATTGATGTTCACCGAAACGAAATTATCGTATTGGCTAAGCAAGATCCCAGGCGAAAGAGCACGATGAGGCTCTATCATGACGATAAATTTTATCGTAGACTAGCGACGAGCGCGATACTGGTTAGTGGCCATGTATCGGTGTGCGTGAACAGCATACTATGCTTAACATAGCAGAAGTGGGAACGATATATGTTGCATACACGCGCTCGCCGCTAGTCTACGATGAAATTTATCGTCATGATAGAACCTCATCGTACTCTTTCGCTACATTGAACAATCCCAAATACTGATTTGTTTACATTTCAACAATAAACATAACGAATGAATTTGTTGTTGTTCGGCAAATGTTTGTTTCAATGACAGCAAAACCTCTCGATACGAGACGCTCGCAATACTTGACATGCATTGCACACATGAATTTTCCCTTTAAGTAACCATAAGCAATTTGGAATCACCCGATTCCACTCTTGCGATGTTTTACCGTATGTTTTTGTCAAACTTCCAATGTGAATGCGCAATTTCGGTGCCGTGTGATGGGATGTCCGATTTTTCAAGGGCAATACTTCCATAGCTAGTTCGAAGAACAGTGATTGATTCTTTGACGAAATGCAATGCACCAAAATGTTTCTTTTTAATTCATATTGCTTGAGATCTTTGACCATTCCCCCTGTTCCGTTGTCAATGACACGATAAGTATTACCAAATTCATTCACTTTGTACAAGTCACGAGAAATATTGGCGGTCGAATAAAGAATTTCTTTACTTCAATGTGTATAGCTTATTCCTCATTGAACATTACGTCGTGAATTTTCAATTCGATGGCAAAATGATCATAATTTCGAGCGAAATGTGTC
>NW_022601841.1:0-2200 GCF_009176505.1 Sitodiplosis mosellana | reverse complement strand
AAACAAATTGCCAGATTTTTTCGAATCAAATATTTTAATTGAGTTTAACGCCTGTATTCATAGTCATACGAAAAATGTGCACGAAATGTGCGATAAAAAAACGTCGACAATATTGGAAAATTTCGACAATACATTTTTTGCAGGCGAGAAATGCAATTGTGCCAAATTAATGTTGTAACCGAGCCTCAATTTTACATGTCTTATTTGTGTTTACAAACAGCAAACACATACACAAAATCTATCGTCCATTTCAGTATTGTTTCTCTGTCCCAAAATTGATTACTTTATTCCATTTTCCCGACAACATTCTTATCGTGTTTAGTAAATGCTTTGCGGTTTGATTTACATTCAATATGTTAACACAACTGTGCGGGCGAGAATTGCAATTGTACGCGCACATTCCGGTCAAAATATGAACGAAAAACAACTGCAGGCGAGAATCGCAATTGTGCGCGCACATTCTGGTCAAAATATGAACGAAAAACAACCGCAGGCGAGAATCGCAATTGTACGCGCACATTCTGGTCAAAATATGAACGAAAAACAACTGCAGTCGAGAATCGCAATTGTACGCGCACATTCTGGTCAGAATATGAACGAAAAACAACTGCAGGCGAGAATCGCAATTGTACGCCTGCAGTTGTTTTTCGTTCATATTCTGACCAGAATGTGCGCGCACAATTGCGACAACTAGGAAAAACTCCAAAAATGATGTTTTTAAATAAATATTTTTGTTAGCCTCAATTATGACAATGGTAAATTAGTAATTAAACACAACACACACAGAGAGAGGGAGAAAAAGAGAGAGACGGTGTGAACGATGTTGTACTTAGTGTGCCAAACTTACCAGAAATTCGAGAAAAATCGTTCACAAAAAAAGTCGAACTTTATTGTTCTTTGAGTTGAAGCCTCAAACAAATTGAAGTTCAAGTTAAAGGAACGAATTGAATGAAGAGGACTAGAGAGAAACGAATCGATCAGCACGACAAAAGATAGTTCCGTGCTACTGGAGATTGCAAGCAAAACTGGTGATCGGTAAGGTGACGACGGCGATGCCGACGATATCTTGTTTCTCTTCGCAGTCGCAGTGTCTTAGTCTTGGTGTTCTTCTTCTTTTCTCGCGTTGAACCACAACAGCTATGCAAAAGCGTGACAGTTGTGTTTGTATTAATTATTAATTTATTATGAAGAAATACATTGAAATCAGCGCAGAATTTCGGCTGACATTTAATTGAAGAAATAGGCTCGAAAAGGTGTTTTCATTAGTTCTTCAAAGTACGAGATTGTTCCAAAAATATACCGTATGAAAACTAAAAATTTCATGTGTCCGGGTTTTGCTCGTCGACCGAACGCATATGTGAGCAGTTTTCAAATAAATAAATCGATTAAAAGTAGCCCATCATTGCGGAAGAGTCACCAATATTATTCGCTGTTTTCGCTGTTTTCTCGATTATAACGAGCAAAATGGATTTATCGAACTTTTTCTACAAATTCTATACATGAATGCGTACATGAATTTCTTATTTATTCTCAAAAGTTATGAATTTGTCTCTTTCTCTCGAAGCGCGCGCAACTTCTAGTTGTTGGTTTCGTGTTTGTCACTTCTTTTTCTTTTTTTCACAACTCACACAAATTCCCAATTTGAAACTGACAACATGTGTTGAATGTGTTTTATTTCAATAAGTTACCGGCTCGTATTATACCAAGTGAGATAATAATTAAGTCAGAAGCGCAACACTTAAATATTCGAATTTGCTGTATTTCCGAAAAAGAGATGCGATTCACTGTTTGGAATACATTCCAATCAAAGCACTTTGCACACACACACACACACACGCGCGTGTATATTTGTGACTTGTGTATATTTGTGAAGATGTAAAGTCGGACACATAGCGATTTGGTGTTATTATTCGTTCCTCTTACTTGAACTTCAATTTGTTGTTGTTGTTGTTTGTCTCTCGCTTGATGAATGCGTATTTACATATATGTGAATACATTCAATCAATGCCTAGTCGACAGCGATATGACTAATAGCCATTTATGTTTAAACCATATTAAAATGGCATAGTTTCTCGCTGCTTTTTCTTCAAATGAAAATTTAGCCAGCGTTGTATGATTTAATCGCTTCGATAAACCAATTGAAGTGAAAATGAAACTCACACAAAAAATATCACGCTGCAGTATGAAATGTGTGTTTCAG
>NW_022601840.1:0-2159 GCF_009176505.1 Sitodiplosis mosellana | reverse complement strand
TTTTCATTCTAATCGTATGAGATTTTATCACACAGGCTGATTGGTTTGCAATTCATTGGTTCCAAAAAAGCACATACCGTTATCTAACCAAAACAGTAGTCGGATAATTGTTGGTTTTTTTATACTTGTTTTCCCAAAAATAGATCCACTGTTAATTGTTCGAATGTTTGAAATTTTCTCAGGCACGAGAATTTTGGCACGTATGTAGATTCTGCATTGCAGAACGTTCATCATTCTGTTCATTTTGATCCAACATATATAAAGTAAAGAAAAAACGCGCGAATGTCTATACTCTCGGTAATAAGCACGCGTGCGGCTACGAATTAACGATAATAAATTGTATTTTAATCGGAGCTAAGTTCATTCAAAACTACGTCATGATATTCAAGTGGAAGATTATTAACGGATGCAAGCTCGTGAACGCAAAGAATTTCTTTCTGTGTATGCGAAACATGAACGAAAAAGAAAAATTACCGGCGGCAAAAGCTTCTAACTAAGATAAATGATGAATGACCACACTGCGAAATCTTCCCATTTATTCATTGAATTCAAATAATGCGCAAGCGTGAGCCAATCATTTAATTGGCAAATAATGTTTCGTTTAAACCAATGATCACCTGTTTGATTATGATCTAATCGACGCTTAGAACGAAACAGGCGTGTGCATTATGCATTGGTTTGGTTGAGTAGTTGGCAGCGCAGGTCAGTACACATTGGAATGTGTGCCGTGAATTTTAATTTGTCTAAATAGCCAGATGGAATGTCAGAAGGATTTCAATTGAGTTCTTTTCTTTGTGCCGCTGCCGTTCGAATGCACTTCGAATCACATTTTCTTTATCGTTCGCTTTTTTGCAATCGAAGGTGACATTTGTCGCATCTAAAAATCGGCTGATCGATTTCATCTCAATAGATTAATTACTATAGTAATATAATAGCTATTGGAATTTTAATGAGTTTCTGATCATTGTGAATATTGTTGTTGTGGTCGAGAACGTCGATCGTTGATAAAATAAGTCGAATTTATCTTATTGCTTTTTGGGTTTCGATTTCGAGTTGTCAGAATAAAAACACACAACAGGAACAAAAGAAAAATGACGAAATAAGCGTGCAGAACAGAGCAGAAAAAGCGGACAAAGCGCGCAAACACACACACAAACGGAAGACCTTCAGTTTTGAGCAGTTTTTTTTTTGCAGGCTCTAGTAAAGAGACGCCACATAATGCAGGCAATATCATTGACCAAGGACAATGAATGAACATGCAGAACTCTTCTTTTGCGCATTTTTTGTGTGAGAGCGTTTCCTCGTTGCAAATTAATCTTTGGCATCTTGAATTGACGAGCGAACGAGCGAATGAGAGAGACAAAATGACAGAATCGAACGAAAAAAACACAAACCGAATGATGAAAAACAAAAATCGAAAGGTGTTTGCGCTTTTTCGGTGGGCATTATTCAAAATGCTCATTTTTCAATTCACCATTAATAATTACACTTGTGAATCGAGAAAACGAACAGCAACACGTATTCATACAACGAATAACAATAGAATGAAAGGAAACGAATTAAACAAGTGTGAAATCTGCGTCAATTCGCACAACCATCATCGGCTAAACAAGCTATTAAAATGGCAGAACACAACAAAAATACGCGATAAATCATTTGGTTTAAATGGAATGTTTGCATAAAGCAGAAGAATCTGATGCGGTGCCTTGCACTGACATACAAATAGTCGAGATAAAGAGAGAATCCAAACTCAGCTCCAGCAGTAACAACGAGAACACACAGCGATCGCATGGAGCAAAATGCAAAAACGAAATAAAATACCGCAGTATTAATTAGATTTTACAGAAACCGAAACGAACTGACTAAATTGCTGTCGAAATAGAGAATGCAATCGTTAGAATAAATTAGAGAATGAACGTGCGATATCTTGATGCCGTGCGATTCATTTTTAATTCTTTTTTCCCTCTGTATTGTGTAGCTATGCCATCAGGGCAGTATTGCGCATTTACAAATGTTGGAAGCGTTCACATATTATTATTTTTTCTTTGCCTCTCGACTCTTATTATTTTCCATGGAAACACGGTCATTTGTGCTTGATCACCTGGGAACATAATGATCCTTTTCTGTTTGCCGTTTCTAAATTGTCGATGCTGTTTGTC
>NW_022601839.1:0-6079 GCF_009176505.1 Sitodiplosis mosellana | reverse complement strand
AAGCTTAATTATGTAGAGATGCAGCATGGCATTATTGAAAATGAACATGTAGCGAGTGGAAACTAGAACTTTTCGAAACGGATGCTTTGCGTAATACATACTCATAAAGTAATTACTGTTCCTCTCGAGCAATATTTTCGCTTGAAAAATGTGCGGATTTTCCAAGCCGATTGTGCTCACTTTAATTTGAACAGTGGCCAGCGATTATCTCGCAAAGCTTTTGCTGTTCTATTCTAAATCAATGACAACTATTAACTAGTCAACCATGATTTTGTTTTACCGTTGAAATAAATTCTATTTTGACGAGGTCATTCAATAGAATTGAGTCGAAGACAACATTTTTTCACAGCAATTGCAAAGGAACAACACTATGTTTTGACTGTTCGAGTTGAGAAAAAGTACTGGTAAGCAAAAGTTGTGTCTGCAGAAAACTGATTAAACTGATGAAACAATCCATAAAAAAAATTAAATAAAGCAGAAGTACGCCACTTAGTAGGATCGGTTCACAAATTATATTTGTGTAGATCAACGTGCGATTAAAGACAAATATTTTAGTATTCATTTACGTAACACTAGCACTGCGAACTGGGTAAATATATATTTTTTTGGACAATATGGCTTTCAAAATAAGAATTAAACTCAGGCTCAATTCTTCAATGCACTTGCGACATACTACGGAACAAAAATTGAAATAGATGAAATTCTTATTTGCGATAATTTCGAAATATTTCGATTGGATAAATAATAATAAACGTTTAAAAAATCAGAAATGAACAAAGTTAAGAATAAATCCAAATTCCCACCGGTTAATGGTATGGAAAAAAATATGATACAATGGAAAAGGTATTTCCGTAATAAATGGGATAGTAGACAAATCCCAGAACTCATCAGAGATAGAAAAAGCACATCAGTTGATTGAACAAGATGGATGTTTAGATAACCATCTGTCACGTTGTATTATATGCTGCATGTAACATGCATATTTTGATTATTGTTTTTATTTCCTATTGTTTTTTTTACGCCTCTTTCAGTATAAAGGAGGTAGAGACATCTGATGAACAGGTAATATGTCAAAAAAAGAAGCGTTAGCTCATAACACGCTCTGCCTATTAAGGCATTTAGTTTTAAATAACAAAATTTCACTTTCATTTCAAATTGCCATCCTCAAATCGGAAGATGACACACAATATTATAAAAGATTACGTAATGAAGAAATAGTAATAAAAGTAATAGGGTGTGAGAACAGCACCCATTTTTAAAATTTGAATCTATAGGAGGTCCTCTCAAGTCGATTTCAATAATTTTTTTTTTAATTTTCCATAATACATTAAAGCTTGATTATGTAGAGCTGCAGTATGGCTTTATCATGATTCATGAACATGTAGAAAAATCTCATGAATTAGCGCTTTAGATCCCACTAAATCATGTGTTTTTTTCCTATTTTTATTCATTTAGCGAACGGTAACGGGCCAAGTGGCCATTCAGTTATCAGTAAAAAAGAATGCAAAACCACCATATAAGTACCTACTGATCACGACCTTATACATACACATAAAGCATAAAATTAGTGTTGCTCTCGAGCAATATTTTCGCTTGAGTTTTTTTTGTAAAGGGAAGCCGATTGTGCTCACTTTAATTCCAACAGTGTCCAGCGATTATCTCGCAAAGCCTTTGCTTGGTGTGAGATTTGCATCATTTATAGCTGATGCCGATTCTATGGCTTGCAGTAAGGCGTCCAAAGATGAATTGATTGGTATTGATGATGATGTCTTGCGTTCACATAAATTGCTTGAGGTTGTTTGCGGTTTATTAATTAAAGTCAGTTTATTTGATGTGTATGACGTTGCCGATGATTCACTATTTCGTGTGTATTTAGTGTTCAATGTCGATGTGTACATTCACATTTAAATTTAACCAAGCAAATTTTGACGAATATTATTCACACACACTTTCCAGTTCACAACCAAATAAAAAAAATGTAGAAAGAACTTGATTAACATTCGATTATATACAACTTTCAATCAAAAATAGTTCGTTTTCATGCATCAAATTTTATTTCGGCTGTGTTTGTTGATAAAACCAAACAATGTGGTTTAAAACGTCAAATTGCCCACTCTGTTTTCGTCATGGTAGGCAAAATGTCAGTTTGCCTCCATTGTATTAAAATTGTAGGCGAAATGTCATTTTACATACACTGTTAATATAATGGTGGTGAATTGGCATTTTGCCTACAATGGCGAAAACACAGTGGGTAATTTGACGTTTTACACCACATTTTTTCTCGTTCGCCTCCTCTGAGTTGTGAGAGTACTCATAAAGTAATTACTGTTCCTCTCGAGCAATATTTTCGCTTGAAAAATGTGCGGATTTTCGAAGCCGATTGTGCTCACTTTGATTTGAACAGCGGCCAGCGATTATCTCGCAAAGCTTTTGCTGTTCTATTCTAAATCAATGGCAACTAATAACTACTCAACCATGATTTTGTTTTACCGTTGAAATAAATTCTATTTTGACGAGGTCGTTCAATAGAATTGAGTCGAAGGCAACCAATTTTCACAGCAATTGCAAATGAACAACAACACTATGTTTTGACTGTTCGAGTTGAGAAAAAGTACTGGTAAGCAAAAGTTGTGTCTGCAGAAAACTGATTAAACTGATGAAACAATCCATAAAAAAAAATTAAACAAAGCAGAAGTACGCCACTTAGTAGGATCGGTAAAAATAGTGATAATGTCACGAATAACGAACGTATCTCTCAGAGAAAATTAATAATAGCGCAATCAAAGTAAAATCTACGAAAATGACATTTCAGTCAATTTAATCAATTGCACTGCAATTATTATTGTATACTTCATTCATTGCGTATATACAGGTCAATAGTTTACGAAATAGACGTATTTAATGATATCAAATAGAAAAGCAATGAATGCAATATAGTATTGGTTATAGTTTGTTTTACTGTAATTTGTTTAATATTCGATGCAAGCAAATTTTCTGACAAATTTCGAATTCAGCAATTTTTCGAACCATATAAAATAGTTGGAAATATTTGCGAAAAGTTCAATTCATGTGCAAATAACTACTGAAAACGGCGAAGAAATGAGAGGTGTTTACATTTGGTAAGTAAAACATTTTTTCTGTGCGTCGAGTATCCGAAATGTTCACGCAACAAATCGGCACAATCGGTGTATATTACTGTTTTGAAGCTCATTACGTTTTTGTGAATTTTCTTTAGAAAAATGAATAAAAATCTCTTTATATTTTCAGCATTTTGAAAAGTGTAAAATGTTACTACAGTGTAAACGTTTAAAAAATCAGAAATGAACAAAGTTGATTCATTTAAAAATAAATTCGAATTTCCACCAGTTAATGGCATGGAAAAAAAAAGATAAATGGAAAAGGTATTTCCGTAATAAATGGGATAGTAGACAAACCCCAGAACTCATCAGAGATAGAAAAAGCACTTTGCTAGTTGATTGTGGTGTATGGAACAAGATGGGTGTTTAGATAAACATCTGTCACGTTGTATTACATGCATATTTTGATTATTGTTTTTATTTCCTATTGTTTTCTTACGCCTCTTTCAGTATAAAAGTGTGGGCGACTCAATTGGAAAAATCCAAAAGGATATAAGAACAGCGACGGATTTAAAAAACACACTTATGACATTCTGGGATGAATGCAATAAAATTCTGCCCAGAAAGATTGACAACGACTTTCTACAGCATTACTCTTGTATATGCATTTTAACCACGAGAGACGCGTTTATTGAAATGAAAGACATTCCCGAAAAAAATGAACTAATTGAAAAATATGGTGCTAATTGGCACCTAGGATATGAAAGTCCTAAGTGTTGGAAAAATCACTTAAAACAATCACTTGGATGTGCCGCTATATTAATACTTGAAAATGGAAATGAACATTGTAAAACCTATCATATTAACTCCAATTCACGTGCCACAATACAAATCATCGATACACTGTTGATGCGAGAAGATATATCAACTCTTTAGAAATTAACATCAAATTCTTTCAACTGAATAAATAAAACAAGTGAATTGTTTCACACAGAAATAAAATGCAAAACCAAATAGCACGTCCAAGTTGATATATTTATATATATATTCAGTTCGCTTGATGAGCGTTTATTATTTCCACTCAATCAGCAAGAAGAGGTTACAATTTTTTTTCTTCTTTAGTTCTTTCAGTTGCTGATTTTTTTTTAAATCCAATTTTGTGTTTCTGATTAATCAATATTATTAATATTATTAGCTTTAGCTGTGACCAGTTGCGAATTTTTTTTGCAGTGTTTCAGTTTTATTTTGATTTGTGTTAAAAATGAAAATAGCTGTTCTATTTTTATGTTTTGTAACAATATGTATTTCAACAACGACGAAAACATGGTATGAATCAACTGAAATCATGTCGGAAGGTATGTGTTTTATTCCAAAATAATGGCCTAAACCATTAAATGTTTTGATTTAAGCGTGCAGTAATATTAATTTAAAATGAAATAATCCAAATACGACTTTTCTAAAACTAAACACGATAATAGACGGAACCATTCGACCTGATCCTGTAACAGATAAACCGTCGAACGAGAAAACTAGTGAGCTAGATGAGTCAAAGCCAAACGAGGTAAGTTCAACTATTTACATTTACTGTAGCCTTGGATCGTCTCACCTTGTCAACGATTCTAAATCCATTTATTTCGCTTTCAATGTAACTGCAATGATTCGTTTCATTTTCAAATCATCAAATGAGCTCAGAGATTTTCGATGGGATATAAATGGATTTATGAGTAGTAGAAGAAAGAAAGTAATTTACGTTCAATGCAAATGGAAGATTTCAGATCAAACAGTTGTTCGTTCATTGTTTCGACGAATAACAGCAGCAACAACACCATTTTTCCCAAGTATATTTACAATTTTGACCACTTTTCCGTTCGTGTTCGCTTCAAAAATGAAAACACGTTCAATTGTATAGCATAAACTGCATGTGACTTGTTTACGCGCTTTCATCAACGATCGATCGATAAATAAGTAATGGCATTATAGTGACCTGAATCATTCTTTGAAACAACCAAATTATGGGAATCCTTACTTTCACGTCTAATTCCATTCTAATCAATTGTTGATGACATGTGTGAACCGATTGTGTGATGGGATTCGAAAAAAAGGTTTATTTGTTCTTGTTTATGACGTTGACTAATGACTTCCCGATACACTCAATTGGTCGATAATGAAATTGTTTTTTTTACACATTGATAAATATTCGTCCATGGTTTAATCGGGTGATTGGTATGCGCACACACACATAACATAATGAATATAACTACTTTCAATCGGTCGCATTATTTGCGTGTATTTTTTTAAATCATTTTTTTTTGTCAGTGACGACAATGATTTTTGGAAATACAACTGGAATGAATTGGTTCATTCCGGACTAAACCACCTTGAAAGATGTCTAACATTTGAAAAAAAGCGATTATAAAAACTCGGCATGAGAAGAGTTCTAAAAACAAAAGATGAATCCGATATTTCTCGTTAAGACTGATAAAATTGCAAAACATCTATTTTTAGATTCTCGAAGCGGACTATTTACTTAACAGATAGACATAATGTATCTACAAATTGGTAAGTTTTGGTCTTCGAATGAAAACTTTGAGAAACTTAATTTTTTTGCATGAATAGAGTGGGACAATCGAAAATGTATTCGAATCCACGAAAATATGTATAGCAATAATCTGAAGGGGACATGAAATTGTAGCTAAGGAGCGGTACCCGTAATTCATTCATCCAAAAGTCTTAGGGAAATCGAAGATAAATTAACTCCATGATAATGAAGAACAGGTACAATATCCAATTTTTCATGTTTTCCTCAAATTGGTAGATGATATATACAATATTACGGAAGAATGAACACACGCCAAAAGAAGAGGTTATAATTCTACTTTTGATTTTAAAATTAGAAAAGAACTTTTCAATTCACATAGCATGTAAAGAAGACTCGGGAGGCGCTGTACAAAAACCAGTTTAGATTTTTTTCAATTTTCAATGATACATTAAAGCTTAATTAT
>NW_022601838.1:0-1732 GCF_009176505.1 Sitodiplosis mosellana | reverse complement strand
AGAGAGAGAGAGAGAGAGAGAGAGAGAGAGAGAGAGAGAGAGAGATGAAAATGAATCGATCAACAAGAGATGTGCGCGCCCCCAAAATTTACGAGACAAATATCAAGTGAAGTAGCGAAAAAAACATATCAACGCCGTAATATGCCGTAATAAAAGTAAGTATTGAAAATGCTTGATTTTTTTTCTTTCTTTTTTGCATACTCTTGAAAAATGCGTTCCCTTCGATAAAATTCATGTGGTTGATCGGCGGCAATGACTATGCTGTAACAAAACACAGCTCAGCAAAATAGAGCGTATGAGTGAGTCAAAAGATGAAATCATTTTTTCAACAGACGACAACGATGACGGCGGCAACAGCAGAAGTAAAAGATGATGATGACACCCACGACCATTGCATACAGACATCAACACAAATGTTAAACTGTGTGTGTGTGTCTGTATGCGGAATCTGCATTGTCTATGGCACATTTAAATATTTGCCTCTATCATGCTACTGTCGTGCATACGTCTCACATTCATTGGCACTTTTGTCGCTCTCTGCCTTTACAATATCTTTGAACGTTTGTTTTGCAGCGATAACAATGTTTGTTTCGAAAAATATATATACGTACATAAAATATATAACGTATAAATTTTATTTCATATTTTGTCAGTTTGCCGTTTGTTTGAATGCTATCTCTCACTTCTTCCCGTGCGCTCGCGTATGTGTGTGTGTGTGTGTGTATGCAAAATGTTAGCATTAATTTCCACCTTTTGTGTTATACATTTGCAGTGTGCTTCGCTTATGAAAACATATATGCAAATGCATAAACAGGAATTGAATTGTTTTTTTTTTCGCGGAGGGGAATGGAAGAGCTGCGCCGCTAGCTACATTGTATAAAATTGATAAGTTTTCGGCATATTTTGGCGCCACATTTGAAACAATTTAAATGTTAAAAAATTAAGTCAATGATTTCGCATGAATTCTCATTCACGATTGCATTTCACATGAACTGTGGTGAAAAAATGGCAAACTACCAAAATTATCGAGTACATGAAATTCGAAAGATAAAAAAGACCGAGTGAGAAGTAGAAAGGAAATAATTGGAAAGATAGTCAGGCAGCAAAAGAGAAATAGACAATAAAACACCAAGCCAACAGCCAAATGAGTGCGGGTGTATAAAACGAAAAGTTCCGCATCGTCAAAATGTATGTGTATATATTGCAGTTTCAATCAACTCATCATAATCATCACATCACAGTGATGAGTTTTATCACATGCTAAGAATCCATTACTTCTAATATCACACACACACACACACTCGATTCGTCCCTTCTTCTTCGCACAATAGAATTATTTCGTTTTCCAACTTCGTACACTGTCTCTTACCGCCGAAACGTGTGTTGTTCGCGTAAGCAAACAAACGCGCGCGCGCGCGCACAACAACACATACATATTTTATCAAATAAAACGCACGATGCGAATGAAACCCATCTCGACGTTCATTCATTCATCATCTACAAGGAACACTAATTAAACAAAATAAGAAAATGGGATTAATATCGTTAATTATTATGAAATTTATGTCAGTGCGGCGACAGCACAGCGCGCCACCACACAAATATCTGACATGGTTATAGCAAACGGTATTATTGCACATATGCTTAACGATACGAAATATTTTCTGTCTAATTGTGTGTGTGTGTCTCTCTCTCTCTCTCTCTCTCTCTCTCTCTCTCTCTCTCTCTCTCT
>NW_022601837.1:0-1734 GCF_009176505.1 Sitodiplosis mosellana | reverse complement strand
AGAGAGAGAGAGAGAGAGAGAGAGAGAGAGAGAGAGAGAGAGAGATGAAAATGAATCGATCAACAAGAGATGTGCGCGCCCCCAAAATTTACGAGACAAATATCAAGTGAAGTAGCGAAAAAAACATATCAACGCCGTAATATGCCGTAATAAAAGTAAGTATTGAAAATGCTTGATTTTTTTTCTTTCTTTTTTGCATACTCTTGAAAAATGCGTTCCCTTCGATAAAATTCATGTGGTTGATCGGCGGCAATGACTATGCTGTAACAAAACACAGCTCAGCAAAATAGAGCGTATGAGTGAGTCAAAAGATGAAATCATTTTTTCAACAGACGACAACGATGACGGCGGCAACAGCAGAAGTAAAAGATGATGATGACACCCACGACCATTGCATACAGACATCAACACAAATGTTAAACTGTGTGTGTGTGTCTGTATGCGGAATCTGCATTGTCTATGGCACATTTAAATATTTGCCTCTATCATGCTACTGTCGTGCATACGTCTCACATTCATTGGCACTTTTGTCGCTCTCTGCCTTTACAATATCTTTGAACGTTTGTTTTGCAGCGATAACAATGTTTGTTTCGAAAAATATATATACGTACATAAAATATATAACGTATAAATTTTATTTCATATTTTGTCAGTTTGCCGTTTGTTTGAATGCTATCTCTCACTTCTTCCCGTGCGCTCGCGTATGTGTGTGTGTGTGTGTGTATGCAAAATGTTAGCATTAATTTCCACCTTTTGTGTTATACATTTGCAGTGTGCTTCGCTTATGAAAACATATATGCAAATGCATAAACAGGAATTGAATTGTTTTTTTTTTCGCGGAGGGGAATGGAAGAGCTGCGCCGCTAGCTACATTGTATAAAATTGATAAGTTTTCGGCATATTTTGGCGCCACATTTGAAACAATTTAAATGTTAAAAAATTAAGTCAATGATTTCGCATGAATTCTCATTCACGATTGCATTTCACATGAACTGTGGTGAAAAAATGGCAAACTACCAAAATTATCGAGTACATGAAATTCGAAAGATAAAAAAGACCGAGTGAGAAGTAGAAAGGAAATAATTGGAAAGATAGTCAGGCAGCAAAAGAGAAATAGACAATAAAACACCAAGCCAACAGCCAAATGAGTGCGGGTGTATAAAACGAAAAGTTCCGCATCGTCAAAATGTATGTGTATATATTGCAGTTTCAATCAACTCATCATAATCATCACATCACAGTGATGAGTTTTATCACATGCTAAGAATCCATTACTTCTAATATCACACACACACACACACTCGATTCGTCCCTTCTTCTTCGCACAATAGAATTATTTCGTTTTCCAACTTCGTACACTGTCTCTTACCGCCGAAACGTGTGTTGTTCGCGTAAGCAAACAAACGCGCGCGCGCGCGCACAACAACACATACATATTTTATCAAATAAAACGCACGATGCGAATGAAACCCATCTCGACGTTCATTCATTCATCATCTACAAGGAACACTAATTAAACAAAATAAGAAAATGGGATTAATATCGTTAATTATTATGAAATTTATGTCAGTGCGGCGACAGCACAGCGCGCCACCACACAAATATCTGACATGGTTATAGCAAACGGTATTATTGCACATATGCTTAACGATACGAAATATTTTCTGTCTAATTGTGTGTGTGTGTCTCTCTCTCTCTCTCTCTCTCTCTCTCTCTCTCTCTCTCTCTCTCTCT
>NW_022601836.1:0-5395 GCF_009176505.1 Sitodiplosis mosellana | reverse complement strand
TGCCCATTTTTTAAGTAATTAAATAACAACCACTGAAAAGAAATCTTTCAAACATTCTAAGATGTACTTTGGTCTTGTGTCTCTCTCGTTGTGTGTATACAACAACAAGTTTGACAGTTTCCAACTCACCACGATGTCAAACCGCGCGATAATATACTCTACACACTGAAATACATTTTTTTGACATTCGTGAGTAGTGTTGTCTACTGGCGCTTTTTTCTATTTTTGTTGTCATTAAACAAAATCATCTGTTACGCAAAAAAAAACACAAAACTCCGCTGTGAACTACAATCATTTTCCAAAACAACATATTATCGTGCCCGTACTATGAATATTATCATAAGGCATCGCTTATTCTTGAACAGAACATTTGTTTTATGAGTATCGCATCATTTGTGGCTGAGTCGTAAAGATATTTACATTGTGTATGAGCCGATTGTAACGAAAGACAAAAAATATATTTAAAAAAGATGGAACGCTCTTACACGGTTTCTATTAAGGTTTTGAGTGAAAACGAACCACTTAATTTTCGTATCAGTGTTGATCAGAACAATTTTGATGATTTCATGACGAAAATTAAAAATAAAGTATCGCTGTTGACAAATGAAAATTTCCGTATTTATTATACAGGTATGTGAACCAAATCGTGTGTCAGTGGTTAGGTCTGTTTACAAGTCATCGAAATGGGCTTCTGGTGCGCTCGTTTCGTATGATTTATCCATATTTTACTTTACATAGAATTCGCTGTTCTGAAACGAGTAACATTCTGTCTGTACCATTTCGTACAAAGTCTTGCATATATTGATTCATCATCGTTAGCATGTCGCGAAATTTTATCAATTTGCATCACCTTTTATCAGCACTAGTTAATTCTCTCTCTCCTTCTCTCTCTCTCTCTCTCTCTCTCTCTCTCTCTCTCTCTCTTTCTCTCTTTGTGATGTTCATCTTTCTGCTTTTTTCAGGTAAAAATGGCCGAAAATACTGCATACTGGATCGGGATGACTTTCAACAATTTGTCAACGAAAAAGTTGAGGATGTTCTCGTCGAAGAAATTGGACGGCCAGCTCTGCCAGCTCTGCCAGCTCAGCCAACTCCACCAGCTAAAATGTCGTGTCGAGAATTTGTCTACCGCGCGATAGGTCTGTTTTTGACGTATGCTTTTTGCTGGCTGTGTATTCATTTTTGTTATAACTGCACCACACCAGCTGATTATATTGATTTTTTCAATAGACACGTTCAATTCATTGTATTCAATCTCGGATTTTTAATGTTCTTAAATGATATCTGGAAAAAAATCAAAAATACTTATTTCGAATTCATTCGGTCGTTACCATTTGGAAATTCTTAAATTTCGAGCAATTTTTACAAAGTGCAATCCATACACCATTCAATCATCACCATTGCCACTTTGAAAATTTTGCGTCTAATTGATTTTTTTTAAATTTAATCAATCGTTTGTAAATTCGGTATTCATTGATGTAGTCCGAAATTCAATTTATTCACAATCATATGGTAATGGTGCAGTCCTGTTTACATTTGAATTTAATTAAAAAAGTAAATTGCACTTCAATCTTCTTCATGTGAAGAATTCTTCAATCATCTTCATGTAATGGCAACGACCAATCATTATTTAAAATTTCGTCAAATGCTCAAATATTGTGAAAAATCAAAAGATTTAATTACATTTCAATTGCAATTTTATTGGTTTATTTATTTTATTCATTTATTTCGATTTGGATCTTTAAGTAGTTTGCTGTTAAAATAATTTTGAATAACAGAGCTCAAACAATCATGAAATTAAAGAGTTTAAATGAATCAATAGGAATATTCAAACACTGAATCATATGTCAAATGTAATCTTTTTACTCTGGCTCTGTTACAATCTGACGGTGACTTTTGAAAAATGGAAAGTTAGGAGTCCTTTAATTATGTACTATGCGTACAAGCATTCAAAAAATTTTGTACTTCATTCATGTGGATTTTATGAAACTGGTATAAAACCGCATTTTGGGCCAAATCTGGTATAACCGGTATAAATTTGTTTGTATTGCTCCAAATAATTTTGTACCATGGCCTATCATTTTGTACTTCCTGAAAAACACCCTCCCGACCCCATCGACCCACTCTTTTGATAAAAAAAACTCGATTTTCACTTTCCAGTGCAAATGGACCAAAATTCAAAAATATTGTACATCACCCAAATAGTTTTGTACCATGGCCTATAATTATGTACCAATTTTGTACCTCCCGAAAAATGCCCTCCTAATCCTTTCGACCCTCCCCTTTGACCAAAAAGCCCACACAATCGAAACACGAATAAGCGCATTTTCAAAACATGCTTTTTTAACAGACAAAGCTCTATTCGTGTGATATCAAACACTACATAAGGCTCATGCATTCGTCTCATACGTATTCACTCACTCATTCCAAAGTATACACTCACTCCAACCAAAAATTTAATATTAAATATTGACAAATTGTTTTCTTAAATCCTCACATCTGTATAGAAATAATGATATTACCTGTGATATTTACATGATGCTAGGCTTTTTTTACGTGATGATAGGCTTTTTCGAACCGTTTACATTTCGGCTTCCTACTCATTTCCATGTGTTGGTTAGGTTATTTTGTGTTGAAATGTTTATAGACCAAATACTTATTCCAATCAAGAAAGACTAAGACATAAGTACTATTATCACACACTAAATTGTATGTACAATCAGGTTTTTCACGACTCTTGGAGTCGTTTTCCTGCAAACAAATTCAGCCCGTTTTTGGCGGTGTAAATAAATAAATAAATAAACGAAGCAGTTCCTTTTGGCCATATCCACTCTTCAGGTAATGGCCGATTTGAACGAAGTGTTCGCTATCCTGGACAGACGATGCGCAACCGAAAGCGAAGTTAATTTTTTTGACTCGCTGCCTTAACGGCAAAACGTCTTGACATCAATCAAGTGGTGATTAAATGCGCTACAATCACGCTCGCACAATCGTTTGATGTTGAGTCGTTTCTCTCTTATCATTGATGCTCTCTATAAGCATGACTCTCCACTTGAAGGTTCTCAATGGAGCATGACGCTCCAATTAAAAATTGATACTCCATATGATTTCTCAAATATACACATATTATTATATTTCCGAAAAAATCGTTCGGAATTATTTTTTTCGTACATAAGACCATATTGGAGTGAAAGAGAGAGATTCCACTATTTTTCTGCACTCCACCGGAATTATTCCGATAACTCAAGGAAGAGTGGATTGTCTGAGAAATAATTCCGGTGGAGTGCAGAAAAATGGAATCTCTCTCTTTCACTCCAATATGGTCTTATGTACGAAAAAAATAATTCCGAACGATTTTGTCGGAAAGTCGTAGAATACCGGCACAGGATAATTCACTAGGATTATGCTGTTATTGAATAATCGATGCATGACTCGTTCTCTGGATGAAGTTACAACAACAATAACACGTATTTCCAATGTAAACATAAGACGAGCTTTACTGACACGACGCTTATGGTGATAGATGAAGATTTCAATCACATAAGCGTATGCATGGCCCATAATCATAATCAAGTAGCCTTTCGCGCAAACCATATAAATCCTATGCTAGCGTGTCTGTATTGTGTGACCGCTCAACGTGTGTTTTGTGTATGACCACTAGAGGCAGGTCGAATGTTGTCTTCAGTATGGATTTCATAGCTGCGTCTGGATGACTCCATTCCATAAATTGCGTGGAGCCTATATGCTCATCATGAATTCGCTCATTGATGGTGCTACCACTGAGGTGGAGCCGGAGTCACTATACTGTATCAACATCATTGCAGTAACAAAATAGCTCTATTTCTTGGTTTTGTGTATTCGCAGGCATGAGCATGAAACGCGAGCATACATTCAATATCGCTCACTTGCTATGTCGTTCATAACCCACACACTCACACTAACGTTATTCATGAACTATATCGGTGAGTAGGTAGTAGGAATGCATGAGCCTTATGTAGTGTTTGATATCACACGAATAGAGCGTTGTCTGTGAAAAAAGCATGTTTTGAAAATGCGCTTAATCGTGTTTCGATTGTGTGGGCTTTTTGTTCAAAGGGGAGGGTCGAAAGGATTAGGAGGAAAATTATAGGCCATGGTACAAAATTATTTGGATCAATTTAAAAAATGTATACCAGTTATACCAGTTTTGGCCCAAAATGCGGTTTTATACCAGTTTCATAAAATCCACATGAATGAAGTACAAAATTTTTTGAATGCTTGTACGCATAGTACATTATTAGTACATAATTAAAGGACTCCTAACTTTCCATTTTTCAAAAGTCACCGTCAGATTGTAACATAGCCTTTTACTCTTTATATTGATTAAATCTGATATGATTTATTTGAAAGTCACACGTTTGTTATCACAAAAATGAATCAAAACATAAATCATGATTATATGATTCATATTCATATTTGACAATATTATTTGTGATTATGATTTATGACTCAATGAATCAAATAAATTCAATTGAATTAGTTTTTGTGTTTCAAACAATCGTAAATCTAATCAAATAGCATAAATGTACTCATTTTGAGCTCTGTTAAATAAAATCAAAATTATTGATCACCGGAGCCGAATCTGGGGCGGAGAGAGCGCAGCATTTGCTCCGGGCCTCAACTGGAAAGCTTAAGAATCATCATCATCTTCTCTCGAGCTGAACACATTTTTTTCTCCTTTATTTTTGAAAACACCTGTCTGTATTTACCATAACCCAGTGAAGCTAAATATTAAGTTTTAAGTGAAATGAAACAATTTCGCCCGTAAAATAATTCAAATGTTATCTTTTTTGTTCAGGTTTCTTCGTTCCACAATCCCATCACAAAATAGATTAGAATACTCTGTGCGTCATCTGTTTATGGTGCTGGCAGTTTTCGATAGCGTCTCATCAAACGAAATGAAAACAATGTGTATGGCGTAAGCTAGTCTTCACTTTGTTCACAACTTCTACTACTATTATTAGTATTCACTGGTTGGAAACAGATAAATAAAATCATTTGCAGAGGAAAAAAAATTATGGTGTTTTTTAATTGGAATAAAAAAAAAGAAATAATCATGAAAAGAAGCTCGATGTAAGTATGAAGTTTTATCCAATGAATTTTTTGAGAGAGAGAGAGAGAGAGAGAGAAGGAGAGGGAGAGAGAGAGGGAATTGGAAGGTGGCAATGACAGGTGACAGATGAAAGTTGTGACAGTGGCGCCACTGGTGGCGAAAAAAGGAACTAACTTGAATTTAGGTAGCTCTCCATTTAAAATACATTATGAGAGTTCCTGGAACTGTCTTTTTTATACTACTGCTGAATTCACAAGAAGAAATTGACCGCGATAATTTTACATGCGACTGCGATGAGCCATT
>NW_022601835.1:0-6784 GCF_009176505.1 Sitodiplosis mosellana | reverse complement strand
GAAGAAATTGACCGCGATAATTTTACATGCGACTGCGATGAGCCATTAAGTGCTGAGTTTTCGCAAGCAGTTGAAGCCATCCCGGTCGAATGGCTCAAAGATAGCCGTGCACAGCAGCCGTCACAATTGGGACGAAATCAACGACGACAAAAGCAAAACCATGCACCCAATGAAAATGATGTGCTCAAACATATTGAACAACAGTTTGTCATTTCCGACAACCATTATTCCGACCATGCGCGAAAAATACGTGATTCCCGACGCGGTGCGCCATCCACATCAATGGCAACAACCTCAACTGCTACTACATCGAATCAATCGACAGCTAAAGCATCCTTCAGCTCGAGCCCGCACGATGACGATAACATTAATGAAGATGATGACATGATTGAAATCGACCTAGGCATAGAGCTTGTTTGTCAATTGGACAATCAATTCGGTTCTAACACGTTCCAAAGTGAAAATTTGAAAGATATCAAGACAAAAGTATTTATGCCAAAATCACTCGGGCAACAGTTGTACGCAACTTTTATTGAATCACTTTACCATCAAATCGAGGAGCAAAAGCAGCAGTCAATCAAAGACGACGAAGAATTTGCCAAAGAACTGCAAGTGAAGCAGCCACAAGCTCAAAATCTGTTTGAAGTTGCACAGGCCAATCCGAATGTTCAAAATATCGCTGACATGGAATACGCTTGGAAAGCATACAATTGCAATGCAAATGAATGGAAACAAACGACGCGCGAAGACTTGGCAATGAAACTCACGAAAGCAAAGCTATACGAAATTTTCCCTAACGTCGACCGAGAGCAGCTAATTGAAGTGTTCACCGCGTATGGGAATCAGTTTGCAAAGACGGTGGAATTCTTCAAAGAGAGCTTAAAGTCAGAAATAGATGAGCAAATACGAGCCAAAGGTCAAGAGCTGGCAACACAAGTCCGCGTTGAAGCGCAAACGGTATGAATTGATTTATTATGAGATTAAATAATGTTCTAAGGAAATTCTATTTTCTCATTATTTTTTCAGGTGCAACCAACGCAACCAACCCATTCAAAGCCTAACAAGCACAAGATCCAAGGTGTTGCTGCTACGCTGAACAAGCTAGATGTGGAAGATGCCAAACGGGCGGCTCTACGCGATTTTGAGGAAAATCGTAACATGGCTATGCATCATTCTCACCTGAAAGCTGAGTGTTACAATAAGGCACGAGAAGCATTCCAACGCAAACAAACAGGAGTTGCGTATTATTATACAACGGTGGCCAATTTGCACAACACAAAAATCGGTATGTACAATCACAAAGCGGCAAATGCCATTGTCGAAGTACATTCCTACACGCAACAGGATCCAAATATGCTTGATTTGCATTATCTACATGCGGACGAAGCGATCGAATGCTTGGTATTCTAATTTAAATTAATAGAAAATTTGTTTAGATTAATAATCAAAATATCATTTTCTCCCACAGGATATTTACATTGATCGACACATCAACGAGCTCAAAGATGCAAAACGTGGTTTCAAATACGTATTCATCATTACGGGAAGAGGTTTACACAGCGCCGGTGGGTTCTCAACAATCAAGCATCGGGTCAAGTGTCGTCTGAAGGAACGAAAATTATCGTAAGTTGATATTGACAGAAATGGCATTGGCCATTGACCTTGCGAATCATTTAGAATGACATCAATACACACCACAATCATTGCTTTTATTTATAGATGGGCCGAAGTCAATCCCGGTTTGCTTAAAGTCAAGCTGCAATACATTTCTTTGTTCACTGACAGTGTAAACAACAACTAAACGACAAAGTTCAATTTCGATTTTTATTCTACATACCATTTCATTATCCATTTTTTTCTATACAACTTTTGTTTCTATCCATTCGAAATTAAGCAAATTGGCATCAAGCTACATCATACATACATACATGACCAAGACATATGACCTAATCTTTATTTTATTTTAAGTCACCGCCGGACACAAATAGTTGACACTACCGTCACTTTTAACATTAAGACACGAAATTTGTACAGATTCTTTTGTACCAATTGAACGAATAAAAAGTATTTTGAAGTAAAAACGGTATGCTTACTTATCCTTATGCATCAGAAATAATACATTAAAAGCAACAAACTATGGAACATGTAAATTGGAGATACATTGGAATATACTTTTCGTACGTTTTAGAAAAATAATCAAAAATCAAGCAACCATTCATCCCTGTGACCGTTCAACGGTTCAAGATCAAATTTTTGAAAAACATGTAATAACAATAATATATTCTATATTTGATTTTGTATTGGCCAACATGACAAAAACACTGTTCATACATTAACATTTAATTAATCGTTATTTTTATTAAAGAGAACGCTAATAAATATAGAACAGGCTGACATAAGAACATGTAAATAGTTTGATTTGGACACACTGAAACCATCGTAATGTTTTCGTGACTCGATTTTCCATTCTAATATTAAACAATTAAATTTTTGACAGCATTTTTAAAAGCAAGCAATTATTAATTCTGCGATATCGAGTAATATTCGAATAAGATATGAAGTAATTATATGCAACAGAAATTAATGCGATTGAGCGATTTCCGAGAAGAAATGCAGAATGTCATCGATGGTAAAATCGAGTGTAATCATCGAACCGGCGTAACAACGTTGAATTTGTTCTTCCAAATATTTGTATTGCACGATGAATTCCTCTTGCATCGCTCGCCAAACGACTTGCAATAGATTTTCCTCTTCGCACAAATGTTTTTCCACTTTTTTGTAGAGACTCTCAAGTCCTTTCTTCACTTCACGTGCCGGATATAAGCTGATTACTTTGCGCAGCTCTTGCTTTGAGTATGCCATCTGATAGCTAATTTCAGTCTCTTTAACACCTTGGCCCACTTTCTGTTGCACACCATCGAAAAACAGATTCAACTTCTCCAGTGGCCGTCCAAAGTATTTCGTTACATAAGCACGCAAAGCTTCGTTATACTTCGTTTTAGCCACTTTCTTCTGTTCATCGAGAACGGGTACTTTTAGATGAGCCAACAATGAATGCATATGATGATAGTTCTCCATTCGAACCACTTGATCGGGTGTTTTTGGGTGTTCACTCGCATGAAGTGGAATGTGTTCGAAAATTGCATTGACCAATTGAACGTACCATTTGTCTAAGTCGGTGCGACGCTCAGTTTTACGAAAGATACATTCGGCTGTATTGGAAAATTCCTCAAAGTTCTCGACATATGGCAAAAGACCACATTTCGAGCGACGTGGAACCTTTGACTCGATAATTGACTGCAACTGTATATGCATGAATTTGTCAAAGTTTCGCTTCACCTGCACCAGTGCCGATGCAAATGTCATACTCAGAAATGAGTGTGCATCCTGAGCGGACATAACGTGCTGCGTTAAACGCACTAAAACATACATGGAATAACTGAAAGAAAACAGAGGAAGAGAGAGAGATAGATCATTGCAATTTTGTTTACAAATTTGTTGAAAATTGAAGGCTAAAAACAAAAAGAAAAAAAACACTCACAAACTATCCAATTTCTCAAAGCTATTGATAAAGCTATTCAGCTCTGATTCCAAAATATTGAAAAGTGAAGTCATCATTCGGCGAACATCTTCGTTAATTTGTCGATCGACTTTCTTCTGGGGTGCAATCAGTCCAATAGTAGCAGCGACAGCTAGAAAAAAAAAGACAATCCGTTCATTACATGTTCCTTGCCCAATCAAACTATTCATTTTTTGGTTCATTCGAAATGTGCCTCATTACCTTCTTTATCGTTTCCATCGATTGGACCGATGCTAGTGCTCATAACTCCATCCAATGTTGTTTGAGTGTTCCTTGTTGTTGGACTCAAAACGTCCAGTTGAAAGAATTGAATGCAAAAGTGTTGTTCACTCAAAGCCACCGGCTCCAATTCCGTTAGCACTTTCTCCATAATTGTTTCGAAGCGTTGCCGTTCACTCGCATCCAATCCATTTGACCATTGTTCTTTGCTAATACCGAGTATTCCGTACGGTTGTGATATTTGTTTCGATTGTGGACTTTTGAATTTACTTGAAATCGATGTATTCATTTCGCTGTCGTTGAGCAGTTGTGGTGATATGGAAGATTTGGCTAAATCAAAAAAGTTTTTCAGCTCACGTTCATACACTTTGCTCATCGCACTTGTGTACACCTTGGCTAGGCCATCGTACGCTTTTCGGTCCATCGATTTGAGCCAATGCATAAGTTCACTGTAGGCACTGAGTTCCTTATGTACGGCACCGTGTTTCATTAGAACCAATTCAGTGCTGCCCGACGATGCAATCACATTCAATTCACCCAAATCATTGGCCAAATGAATAAACATGTTATTCAAATGACGAGTAATTGTCTGCGAAAATTTGGCTTTCCATTTATCGAAACGCTTACGTTGATCTTGAACGGCTGTCAATCGCAAAAGTGCCGAGTCGATGTCACAATTCATTGCTGTTTGTAGTGCTTTCCCTGCGCCAATTGCAGCCGCCAAACCTTGTGGTGTTGTTAAGTCGGTATCGGTCAGCGCGACTTGATGTCCGTACGGCAGATCCAATTGTGTTACCAATTTCTCTAGTTCATTCAAGAGTTTGATGTTATTATTGTTTGCCACTTCAATCATCGTATTTTTCTCGCCCATTTTTTCCATTGTGTCCCGCACATGGCACAAAATTTCATCGTATTCATCAAACCGCGCTTCGACTCGATTTGCCTCATCGATGGCGGCTTCGATTTGTTCCATCAGGGCATTTACTTGTTTCTCCGAAGCCAGCACACTTTGAACATTTGCGCCGTCTAAATCTTGCAGATTTTTACTCAGGTCTTCCATGAATTGCTCAGCATTGGTAATGGCTAAATTGGAATTGGCAATCAATTTATTTAACTCAACCTCTTCCTTTTCTGTGAGCGCTTGAAAATCTTCAAATTCATCGCTCACTTCGCCGTCATCAAGCGTGTCTCCATTCGTCAAATTGTCAGTTTGTTGCACTTTCTCGGGCGATTGTTCTTGTAGCCATGTTAGCGGAATATTCACGAAAATTGCACGATTTTCAGGCACTCTGATATACTTATGGATTTGGCGATACAATACGGTTATGAAATTCTGGCGCTCATGCAAATTTGCCGCAAACCATTTATAATTCTTCTCGCAAATCAAATCGAATTCGTTGATTGGCTCAGTGGTTGAATCATTTTTCCCGTCAACCGTTTTGATTTCGCTCAATTGCCACATTCGTTTCTTCCGATAGACTCCCTTATCATTTTGCTTCACTTGAACAAGCGTTGGAATTGAACGCGCCTCTAGCACAATACACAAATATGAGTTTCGCTTCTTTTTGTGCCATTTTTGAACATTGCAAACCGATAAAATTCGCTCATTGGTCGCATCAAACACCTCTTTTTGCAGTAAATACTTGATTCCAGCCATTGTATGTATTTTCTGTTCTTGTGCCAATCACTTGTGACCTTTTTTGTGATTGCTTATTATGGGCGGATCTACACTATATTTATCAACAAGTGAACTCACTTATATTTAAACAGAATAAACGTTTTTCACTGCCATTTAAACGGGGATATGCTTTGAAAGCAACTAAATTATGTGAAAAACCACAACAATTTTGCTATGCCGTCTAATTTTTGGAGTAAAACAATCTCGTTGGCGTTTATTATGCAAATAAATCACACACAATTCCGATGTTTGTGTCATTTTGAGCGTTTGACAGCTGTCAAACCGAGCAGTGATAAAGGAGAATGTGGTGAATTTTTGAAATGCATTCATTAAAATTGAATTGAAGCGAATTCTCTTCTTAATCAAATGTTTGTTTTTATTCATACAATTTCTTGGTCATGACACAATTTATATTATAATTTGTAAAATTTCAACTCCTCCTTAATCTAAATCTCAGTTATTTGCACCAAACATTTTCTGTCGATAGGTGTAAAATCGGTGAACCCATTCCTTCATACGTTCGTCATCGTCGCGAAAGAGCTACAAAAGCGATTAAGAGATTATCTCATTAGTGTTCAATTTATAAGGCTGAATCTTCACATGTATTCATGTTTACCTTTTGATGAAACAGCGGATCGTCATTTGTATCAGTTTTGGCGCCTTTGATCTCGCCCTTCAACTTAATTATGTCTGCGTCTGACTTTTCATTCTTGTTGTTTGCCGACGAGTTGAATGTCTTCGGTTGGAAATCATTGGCATTGATTTCCTCGAGAGCATCTGAAACTTGTCGTTTGTCCAAAAATTCCATGCCTGCATCAAAGTTCAGCTTCGCTGCTGGTGGTGGTGTTGGCGTACGCATCGCACGAATTCTGTCGACATACGATGAGGATGGTTTGTTTCGATGCAGTTTATCTGATGACGATGAGGATCGGTGTGTATGTTTCGTGGAGCTACTACTTGAGCTGCTTGAACTGCTACTACGGCTTGATGAATCCGAAGATTTCGTTCGTCTCCGTCTGTGCCGGCTCCTATGCGACGATGGAGATCGTGAGTCACGCTTCTTTTGTCGTTTACTTTTGTATTTCGATGATGATTTGTAGCGGTTTGTCGATGAGTTGGACGAACTATCTGATCGATGCCGATATTTTGATGATTTTCTTTCGGGTGTATGATGCCGGCTTTTTTTCCCAGGATGTTTTGAACGAGATGATGAACGGCGACGTGACGACTTTTTCCGAGATAACGAACGAGATCGTGATCTGCCCATTTTTTAAGTAATTAAATAACAACCACTGAAAAGAAATCTT
>NW_022601834.1:0-3916 GCF_009176505.1 Sitodiplosis mosellana | reverse complement strand
AACAAATCCATCGCTTCGCCCACCTCGGACCGATCCGGTTCAGCGTCACCAAACTTGAATGATTCTAACGAAATTTCCAAACCAAATGATGCTCAATCACCAGCACAAACACGTCAACCGCGTACCCAAGAAGATTTCCAGCTGAGTGTTCAGCATATGTTAGAACACGCTAACTTTAATGAAACGTCTAGTCGAGAAGTAAGTTCGGTTAATTTGCAATCAATGAATGGTCTTGAGGTTTATTTGTCGTTGCGCACAAGCTCATAACAATCTGAAAACGAGTCGCTGTGAATCAATGACATGTCAAAATTGTATAAATTCATAAAACCCATTGATTTTCCGTTGAAGATTCACTAGTCTTTACATAGACTCCCTGCGGCTGCCTGAGTTTTTTTTACTGACTTGTTAGATTTTCACAGACTTACACTGAAAACAAACTTTGCCTATCCACATTTTATAGGCTTTGCAAAGCTCAACTCATAGTCCATTGGATAGTATGGGAAGCGCAACTGAGTTGACGAAAAGCAACGCTATGAATGATGCGATTTCAACGGTTGACGACTTAACAAAAGAGGAGCTAGAAGATAGGGATAAAGATTTCGTTGGTTCAAATACGATGCTGAATACCACAAGCACTCACGATGTGACAAAGGCCATGAGCGACATTGATGCATCATCGGCAAAAAAACGTGCAGATTTGGGTAAGTTTAAACTGGATGGAATTTCAAAGCCGATTGTAGCTTTGAAATTTTTCTCATTTTTTTTCTATCAGTTTTTAAATCAATTCTCACATTCCCTCCATCTTTTTACCCCAATTTTTGCAGATGCCGACGCCGATTCATACAATTCGATAACTTGTTACTGCGGTAGACCGTATGCAGGTCGGCTGATGATCGAGTGCTCGCGCTGTTTAACGTGGTAAACAGTCGAAGTGGCCCTGTAAAAAGTGGAGGTAAAACCTATTGATTTTTGCCCATTATTTAGATGTTTCGAAGCACGTTTTCTCTTTGATTTCGAACCAATTTCATATTGTTCTTCCTTGTATTCCAGGCTCTCGTTCACGTACACGATCTCGTTCACGTAGTGGCATTGCTGCTTCGCATAGAAGTGGTTTGCCATTGAATCGCAAGAAACGTGCTATTCTAAGTGATTCAGAGGATGAAGGTAAAAATCTGAATTTATTTGATTAATAAACACGAAGTAATGCAAAATCTTCTCAAAAATCAAAGGTGCCGCATCACAGCAACTGAAGCGAGCCAAGATCATTGATTCCGATAATGAAGATGAGGTAACAGTTGGCGAAGGCAATGAAAACGCAGGAATTCAAAAACCTGATGAAGGCTTACCAAACCAAAATGAAATCTGCTCGCCCAGATCGGAAAAAAGTAAAAGCCAAAGCAAAAGTCCAGGTAATTTAATTTGTATTTTGAAAGAAAATAATGCGAAAAAAACTAATGAAATATATGATTGAATTACAGAAATTGACGTCGTTAACTGTAACGAAAACGATTCGTCCTCCAAAAATTCACGTGCGGCAGCTGAAGCTTCAAATCCCGTTGAATCAAATGAGAACCGTGAAAAATCCGAAATGATATCGAAATGGCCAGAACCTATTCACAATTCAACCATGAGACACACCTCTGAACCGAGTACAAGCACTAATTCTGGAAGACCATCAAAAAATCAAATTGTTGACCAAGTAAAAACAATAATGACAATGGCAAACGGTTTGAAATTTTTTCGAGATGAAACAAAATTGAAAGCTATTAATACGAATCGAAAAAATCTGGCATCAGAGATTAAGTCTTTGTTTAATGCGATTGAACCTGCCAAAAATATTCTTTCTGAAGAAGAATTATCTAGTTTGAATTATTTGATCGAAGAGATTGAAGGCACGTACATAGACGATCCAGCTGTTGGAGATTTCAAACAACGGCAACTTCAAAAATTACGTAAACACCTGAACTCCATTATTGAGATCATATGCGTTGACTGATTAAATATAAGCTAAGAGACTCCACAATGCACAGATCTATTTTATAAATTGTACATATCAAAACGTGTCAAATGAACTATATTCGAATGTCTGGCAATCAGATGAATCATTGTAGTATTCGTCTCAAACGTTATGTTTCCAAATGTCTAATTATAAAAAAGGGGATTTTTGTCTCGGAATTTGATTTATTTAAAATGAATAGCGCGGTATTATAACATGAACTGAGAAACATATAACAATAAACCTGAAAAATTTTAAATAGTTTGAACGAAAATAGAAGAAATAGTTGTGAATAGCATCACTAGAAATTGAAAACAAGCATATGTTCTAAATAAAACGTGATTCAATGGAAACTTTAATTCATTTCTAACATTTTTTCATCCAATTTTTTTCTGCATACCTGGGGTTACAATGAGTGCTTCGCATTAATGAATTTGCATTTTCTCAATTCAAATTTACTTATAAAATGGAGTAGGTTAAATTCGATGGCTCATTGAAGTACAATTAAACGAAAGCAACTTGATTAAATATTCAGTGGTTTACTGTCGTTACTCCGTATTTGTTCTGTTTTTGCGACGAATAATAATTCAATGAAATTTCGCACCAAATTCATTTCACTCACAGTGAATAGTTTGCTCGAGTCGATCGGCGGCAAAGATGATGGTGTCAAGAGTGCGGTGGAGTTTCGTATGAGCAAACGGAGACCCAATGAAACCATCGAAATCGTTTGCAGCTATCGCCAGAAATGCTCAAAACAGAGCCACAAGTCGCAATTTTATTAAGGCAAATGTCTATTTTTGAACATTGGTTCTGGTTTCTTTCGTAAAGAGTTTCATATATCAAGTTTTTTTTAAATTTCGAACAACCATTGCCTTATTGCTTCTCTGCACAGGGTGATAGAAAGTTTTGTGAATGAAAACAGTGATCAATTGAGCGTAAAATGAATGTAATTGATTCATGCGTTTGTGAAATGACCAAATCAACAAACAATATTGTTTACCTATCCCATAGGGGTATAGCAACGACCATTAAATATATGTATTTCATCAAGTTTATCAAGCTCTTTCCAAGTTTATGCATAGTGTCGAACTTTTGTTCAAGCTCTACCACCTAAATGTATAGTAAAATAATTTACGGGCACGACGTTAGATGGCGTTTTTTCTGGTCAGAAAAGTTACAATATCCCTTTGATCTATCTTTAGCAAGTACTTTAGGGCAGGTCAAGTACTACAATATTCTCGAAGATACCATTTTGGTATCTCTCATCAGTTACGGGGCAAGAAAGCACTCGTATTTTTCATTTAGTACATTTTATTTTTATTGTTCACATTTCTCAAAATCAACATAAGGTGTATCTGATAGAATGTTCTTTTTTATTTTATAGATTTTCATAAATGATTTTAATTTCGATGTTTTTTCACAAATTTGCGAAATTTTCGTTGTGAAAACTTCCATTGCGGATAACTCATCGAATATCTTATAATTTCCTCTCCTTCTTGGAAGTCTAAACATTACAGTAACCTTATTGAACCAATTTTGGGCTGCTAAAAATTTCAGTAGCTTCAACGTGTTGCCTGGATCTGATGGATCATAAAATGTAAAGCCGTTTAACTGTAACGAAATGAATTTCGTATTTTGGCTTACTTTGTTCAGTTTTCGGCGTATTTGTTCAAACATCTCTTCATACATAAACCATAGAGCAATACCTACAATACCAATTTCAAGTCGTTCTATTGTTGGATGTTCTAATACGAAATCCAACCAAATTTCCGGTTCTTTATACCAGCACTTCACTGTCAATGTCTTTAGTTGCTTAAAAGAAAACACATCAATAGGACTCACTGCACTTAAACCATAACGGCTTGTCACATCGAATATTTCAATATTATTGAATAAAATGGGTGATCCTATGAAGCAATG
>NW_022601833.1:0-1658 GCF_009176505.1 Sitodiplosis mosellana | reverse complement strand
GAGCATGTTCAAGGTAGTAAGATGCATGAATACTTTTCAAACTCTGGAGTTGTGTGCTAATAAGCTCCCAAATGCGCGGCTTGTGATATGGGATCAACTCAAAACTTTGAATCTGTGGATTCAAAGTCGTAATTGTAACCAAGTCACTATCAATGAAATTGTTCGGAAATTCGAATTCATAGTTGAATGCGAAAGATTCCAAGTTCAGATATGTGTGAGCAATAGATTTCAAATCCAAAATATCATTGTCGATGAATTTTAATTGACGTAAGCGAGGACAAAGCCGATTCAATTGTTCACATCCAGGTCCTATTACACCATTACAAGACGAAAACTGTTCAACGTTTCCAAATGGACGTTCTACTGCACCAAATATGCTTGAATGATCTCCCCAAATGAGTAAAGAATCCAGCGTCTTGTGGCAGTATTTGCTGACATGAAGAAAGAATTTTTCGCGAAGAAAATCATTTGTTTTGATTTTCAAATGTATTCCTGTGATGCGTGGACCGAAATTCCGTATGGCTCTGAAAGCCAAAAGTGGCGTATGAATAGAAATTGCATCGTCATAAATGGCCATGTCAGGACATCTGAATCGTTCAAGTTCCGGATCAATTTCAACAATTATCAATCTTCGCTTGAGTTTCCTAGCAAAAATCGCTTCCGCTGCTACTTTGATGTGCACATTCGCCTCGGCCGCATTGATTAAGTCTCGAAATTCCAAAAACTCGAACAAATACTCCAGGCAATCATTATCAATATCGACTATCGTTTTTCGGGTAGCAGGTTCAGCATTTTCTTCGCCTTCCATTCGATTTCGTTTTACATTGAATTGCTGATGCTTTTCAGGCGATTTTTTCTTCCTTTTGTCTGCCATGGCCCAGAATCTCAACCAAACTGTAAATAAAGAAACAAATTACAACGTTCAGAAATAAATTCTAAGATGATATTCATGCAAAAACAAATAGAACAATATAAATTTGAAAAAATACCAGTCTATTCCTATGATATAATTTTATTTGGAGCTTATGTCAAATAATCTAATTATGACACTGGTTGTGACTGATTTTACTGATGAATTCAATATGAAAAATGATTCTTCTTTTTCTATGCAATTGGTAGAAAAAAAGTTTTACTTTTTGTATACTATTAAATTCTGGTCACAGTGCGATTTCAGTTTCTTTGTGTCAAACGTAATATTGAATTGATGTAGGTTCACATATTCACCACATATTTGGTTTTCGGTTGGTATCGGTGGTCACACTGTTTGTCAGTGCTCGCAAGTGACAGCTCAAATGACGAGCCGCTTTGAAATTACAATTTTCATTTTCGCTTCGTCATAGGAACGGTGGGCGCCAAAGGAGTTTTGTTCGTCTTTCGATAATTATAATATAAAGAATATCGTTTAAAGTCAATCGGATTTGAGACATTTTCGGATACAACATTCTTTTTTTGCTCATGCGAAGCAAATATTGAACAACTGTTTCGTAAGTTTGACGTTGCACCAAGAAAAAAACGAACTGTATCAAACCACACGAGCTCTGTGCGTAGCAAACATTTCATTTTTGTCGCACAAAGCAAACATCATCACTTTCCACATCGGTAATTCGATTGAAAATACAACGAGCCATGGATGTTGAGATGGGTAAGCGAATTTCTAT
>NW_022601832.1:0-1956 GCF_009176505.1 Sitodiplosis mosellana | reverse complement strand
CCAGCAACAACTCAGAGAAGAATTCGTTAATGTTAATATACTACTCATTACTTGAGGCTCAACCTTAGCTCATCGGGTTAGTTTGCTTTAGCGACTTCAAGAGTAATTCGTTCGTATCGTTTCAATTGCTTCTTTTATTATTATTCTTTTTTTTCTCGTTGTTCCGCTCACATAAAAAGCAATTCAAGCTGACTGATATACGGAGCACGAAGTAAGCATAAAGACAATTATAAATGAAGGAGAGAGAGAGAGAGAGAGAGAGAGAGAGAGAGAGAGTGGAAAAACGAATATGACTCTCACAGCTGAATGTAATGCTGAACAAAAGCAGCCGTGTGATGAGTATAATACCATAGCCATTTGTGTTGTGTTCAAGACTCACAAACATCACATTACCAGAATGAAGAGAGAAAAAAACTTAAAACGGCCACGTAATGCTAAAAGAAGAAGAAACAAGAGAGAAAAAGTCTCCACAAAATTTCGGTATAATATCATATGCATTTCAGAGATTAGAGCTCCATACGGACGAGCGTTATTTCGATTGTGTTCGATGATTAAGAATGGCAAAATGTATCCATAGTCACAATATGCCCGAAAATCGGTCTCGCTGCTGTTTGTATGGACTATTTCACAACAACAACTACGCAGTTTTTTTTAAATGCGCTGCCCATTCTATAAATCACACTAAAAATCAAACGAAAATGCTATTTAAATAGACGCACTTATTCTTACGAGCAGCAGCAACAGCGAGCATAGCATGCGAACCGTGTAAGGCGTATACGGCTGGAAACATGTATATCCGATCTGGAGAATGAGATACCGAATTTTAAATGGGCGCGCAAAATAATAACGACGTAGAAATCGGTCATTTGGAATTGCAGTAGGCTTATGCTCCTGCTGCTGCTCTTCCCAATAAAATAGGCTATAAAAACAGCGACGCAACATGGCCTGAATATGAGCGAGTGTGTGTATGTGGACTGTGTGGAATGGGATGGGAAATTGATTACGCCTCATCGAAATGTGCGTCGCTGTTTTTATAGCCTATTTTATTGGGAAGAGCAGCAGCAGGAGCATAAGCCTACTGCAATTCCAAATGACCGATTTCTACGTCGTTATTATTTTGCGCGCCCATTTAAAATTCGGTATCTCATTCTCCAGATCGGATATACATGTTTCCAGCCGTATACGCCTTACACGGTTCGCATGCTATGCTCGCTGTTGCTGCTGCTCGTAAGAATAAGTGCGTCTATTTAAATAGCATTTTCGTTTGATTTTTAGTGTGATTTATAGAATGGGCAGCGCATTTAAAAAAAACTGCGTAGTTGTTGTTGTGAAATAGTCCATACAAACAGCAGCGAGACCGATTTTCGGGCATATTGTGACTATGGATACATTTTGCCATTCTTAATCATCGAACACAATCGAAATAACGCTCGTCCGTATGGAGCTCTAATCTCTGAAATGCATATGATATTATACCGAAATTTTGTGGAGACTTTTTCTCTCTTGTTTCTTCTTCTTTTAGCATTACGTGGCCGTTTTAAGTTTTTTTCTCTCTTCATTCTGGTAATGTGATGTTTGTGAGTCTTGAACACAACACAAATGGCTATGGTATTATACTCATCACACGGCTGCTTTTGTTCAGCATTACATTCAGCTGTGAGAGTCATATTCGTTTTTCCACTCTCTCTCTCTCTCTCTCTCTCTCTCTCTCTCTCTCCTTCATTTATAATTGTCTTTATGCTTACTTCGTGCTCCGTATATCAGTCAGCTTGAATTGCTTTTTATGTGAGCGGAACAACGAGAAAAAAAAGAATAATAATAAAAGAAGCAATTGAAACGATACGAACGAATTACTCTTGAAGTCGCTAAAGCAAACTAACCCGATGAGCTAAGGTTGAGCCTCAAGTAATGAGTAGTATATTAACATTAACGAATTCTTCTCTGAGTTGTTGCTGG
>NW_022601831.1:0-3402 GCF_009176505.1 Sitodiplosis mosellana | reverse complement strand
TTTTAGCATTTTTATTGGCCATTTTCGTTAAAGTCCGACTTTAATTTAATTTTTATTTTATCCAAAAATTACATAAATTTACCGCGGTGTTTGGTCCAAATCTTCATTACTCGTCATTATTCATTAAATCCAGCCAAAATAACCCATAAAAAACGCGAAAAGACGAATTTTTTTTTTTAAAATTAAAGTCGGACTTTAACGAAAATGGCATACAAAATCAGAAAACGGAAATGAATACGCAGTAATTTGCGATTTAACAAAATATTTGGTAATGACGCCGATCGCAGACAAAACAGCTAAAACAGTGGCTAAAGCGACATTTGAAAGCATAATCTTACATTTTGGCCCGGTCAAAAATATCCGTACTGACCGTGGAACAGAATATAGCAATAAGTTACTTACTGAGATATGTACTCTTCTAGCAATAAAACATGACATTTCAACCGCTTATCACCATCAAACGGTGGGCTCAATCGAACGTAACCATCGCACATTGAATGAATACATCAGAATATATGTGACAAACATGGAACAATGGGACGAATATATACAATACTATACGTACTGTTACAACACATCGAAACATTCAGCGTTTAACAATGTGTATAGCCCATATGAATTAGTATTCGGAAAAAGCCCGGGAGAGTTAAATGAAATATTCACCGGAGAAGTAGAACCGGTTTATAACATAGAGAATTATATTAATGAACTTAAATTTAAATTACAGCTAGCTCACAGACAGGCACAACATTTCGTTAACAAGAACAAAGAAATAAACAAAAAAATTTACGACAGAAAAACGAATATAATTAACATAAATATTGGAGACAAAATCAAAGCAGAAAAAGAACCCAGAAACAAATACAAACCATTATTTGATGGCCCATTTACAGTCAATTCAATTGACAATGAAAACATAACATACATAGATAATCTAAACAAAAAACAAATAATTCATAAAAACAGAGCAGCTAAATATTAAAAATACAACTTTATTATTCAAGAAAAAAGAATAATCTGAAAAAAAAACAAACAAAAATTTTTTTACAAGAAAACAAAACAAAAAACAGCAAAATTGGTGAAGGGAAAAAATGTGTAAGAAAAGTGAAAATTTTTTGGAAGGTATATGTAGCAAATATACACTTATTAAGAACAACATTGTAATACACTTATTAAGAACAACATTGTAATACACTTTTCTTTGTAGAGAAAGGAGGTGTAGCGCAAGCGTAAGTGATGCGCTGACGCATGTGAGCATGCGTCTGACCAATGTACCATTCTGAATAAACAGACACTCTCGTCTTAACACAGCAACAAGACACACGTGTATATTCTTTCACTCGTAGTATCAATCACCCACCTAACATTACCCATATTTGATTTATTTTGATTAAAATTTTATCGATTAATTCTCTATATTTCTATTTGTTACTAATTATTATTCATTGATTGTGCTCGACTATGACATGTTGTGTATATAATCAGGTAAAAAAAAACTTCTAGACGAGATTAAAATGGAGTGGCGCTCCTATGTGCACAACCTGCGCATAACACTAAAAAAACAAAGTACAATATGAATTTGCAATGAGCTCATTCAGTTAGGGGCATTTGTCTCTGACGAATCATTGGATTCGTCACGAAATCGAAAGTATTATATTCGTTTATAAATTATAAGATTGAACCTCGTCATAGGTGCGCATGTTAGTCTCGGGACTTTTCACCCCATGTAGTGTACGTATATTTTGTATATTTGATTTCAACTGTCATTTGTGGTGTAAATAGAGCAAGTTGAAAAAAAAAATCACATCAATTGGACCTATTTGTGGGCCATTAACCTTTTGACTGTCTTTCCTGACATTTTTGTCAGTCGCTCCGAAAATCTTGAAAATAGTACTTTTTTTAAATTATTTTTTGATGAAACTCTAGGTATGCTCTTTTCGATCATTTTTTTTTCATAATTCCCAAAAAAAAGTGAAAAAATAAATCTATTTTCCTATGAAAACCCAGCCCGAAGCAAAAAAAATCATTGGCTGTCTTTCCTGACAAAAATGTCAATATATATTTAAACCAATAAATAAAGTTGAAAAAAAGTTTTTGAGCAAAACGAAGAATACCACGTTGAAGAAGACGCTCTCGTGATCTCAAAACCATATTTCGTTTCATTGGGTTACGGTATGATTTAGTGCATTTTGGTGTTTTGAAAGATTTTTTGGAAAGTCACTGTTTTCTGAGCACATTTTAGGCTGTAACTTTTTTTGTAGAAAAGCTATCACCAAAAATAAATTGCCTCTGAATAGTGGAATAAATTACCATTCAAACGCGCTATAAATTATTAGGATCGGTGCAGAAGTAAGAATTTTATAGACCCTAAATATGAGGAGTGAACAATAAAACTAGTCTACTTCACTAAATACCGGGCTAAATATACACAAAATAGAGAATAGTTTTTGCCAGTTTCAAAGTTTTTATCATAAAGAGCATTGAATTTAGATAAATTAAGACATAGTTTGCTTGCTATACGTCCACTAACAAAGAGGTGACATCTGTACAAAAGCGCTCGCGCACGTCAAAAACCAAGAAAAATCCAAAACTGAATACAAGCCAAAAATGATGTTCCAAAAAGTATGCATATATATGTAATATATATTACGTATAAAAGCCGAAACTACTAAAAACGAAAAGAAAATGTTGTAAGAAATATGTTGTATGTTGTTGTTGTTGTTGTTGTTGCTTATTTTATTAATTATGATGAAAATTTAAAAAAAAACACTGGATTTTATTAATTTTTCCCGTGTGGGTGACAAAAATGTCAGGAAAGACAGCCTACGTTTCATTTAGGTAAAGACAGTCAAAAGGTTAATAACATCAATTGAAGGCTTTAGATCGTATTTGAACCACTTTTATCTACATCGGTTTTTCGGCCCATTTGAGCCTATTGAACTAGGCTTTTCCAGTCAATCAATGCATATTTTTGGTTACAAGAAATGAAAAAAGATGATTATTCTTTAAAAACATTTTTTTATTTAGAAAAAAAACGTAAGGTTTGAATACTTCAAGTATGAACATTTGTACACACAGAAGAATTCGGTAGTAATTCGGTAACAATTGTAAGTTGATTGATCATGATCATACTTTTATAGTTTTTGTTTAACCAAGTTTTGTACCAAAACTGAAACCTTTTGATGCACCTGCCGCTGATGCTGATTTTACTGCTGATGAAGCTTGTCCAATAATTTTTCCAGCTAGGGTGGAAAGAAGTGGGCTACCACTTGTGGTTTTGCTCGAAACTTGAGGTGAAGTTAGAGCATGTACATTACCAGTTGATGTGGTAGTTGAAGTGGTTCTTTGTGGGAACAAAATGCTCCAAATTTGCGAAACTGGAAGTGATCCACTCAATGATTT
>NW_022601830.1:0-3401 GCF_009176505.1 Sitodiplosis mosellana | reverse complement strand
TTTTAGCATTTTTATTGGCCATTTTCGTTAAAGTCCGACTTTAATTTTATTTTTATTTTATCCAAAAATTACATAAATTTACCGCGGTGTTTGGTCCAAATCTTCATTACTCGTCATTATTCATTAAATCCAGCCAAAATAACCCATAAAAAACGCGAAAAGACGAAATTTTTTTTTTAAAATTAAAGTCGGACTTTAACGAAAATGGCATACAAAATCAGAAAACGGAAATGAATACGCAGTAATTTGCGATTTAACAAAATATTTGGTAATGACGCCGATCGCAGACAAAACAGCTAAAACAGTGGCTAAAGCGACATTTGAAAGCATAATCTTACATTTTGGCCCGGTCAAAAATATCCGTACTGACCGTGGAACAGAATATAGCAATAAGTTACTTACTGAGATATGTACTCTTCTAGCAATAAAACATGACATTTCAACCGCTTATCACCATCAAACGGTGGGCTCAATCGAACGTAACCATCGCACATTGAATGAATACATCAGAATATATGTGACAAACATGGAACAATGGGACGAATATATACAATACTATACGTACTGTTACAACACATCGAAACATTCAGCGTTTAACAATGTGTATAGCCCATATGAATTAGTATTCGGAAAAAGCCCGGGAGAGTTAAATGAAATATTCACCGGAGAAGTAGAACCGGTTTATAACATAGAGAATTATATTAATGAACTTAAATTTAAATTACAGCTAGCTCACAGACAGGCACAACATTTCGTTAACAAGAACAAAGAAATAAACAAAAAAAATTACGACAGAAAAACGAATATAATTAACATAAATATTGGAGACAAAATCAAAGCAGAAAAAGAACCCAGAAACAAATACAAACCATTATTTGATGGCCCATTTACAGTCAATTCAATTGACAATGAAAACATAACATACATAGATAATCTAAACAAAAAACAAATAATTCATAAAAACAGAGCAGCTAAATATTAAAAATACAACTTTATTATTCAAGAAAAAAGAATAATCTGAAAAAAAACAAACAAAAATTTTTTTACAAGAAAACAAAACAAAAAACAGCAAAATTGGTGAAGGGAAAAAATGTGTAAGAAAAGTGAAAATTTTTTGGAAGGTATATGTAGCAAATATACACTTATTAAGAACAACATTGTAATACACTTATTAAGAACAACATTGTAATACACTTTTCTTTGTAGAGAAAGGAGGTGTAGCGCAAGCGTAAGTGATGCGCTGACGCATGTGAGCATGCGTCTGACCAATGTACCATTCTGAATAAACAGACACTCTCGTCTTAACACAGCAACAAGACACACGTGTATATTCTTTCACTCGTAGTATCAATCACCCACCTAACATTACCCATATTTGATTTATTTTGATTAAAATTTTATCGATTAATTCTCTATATTTCTATTTGTTACTAATTATTATTCATTGATTGTGCTCGACTATGACATGTTGTGTATATAATCAGGTAAAAAAAAACTTCTAGACGAGATTAAAATGGAGTGGCGCTCCTATGTGCACAACCTGCGCATAACACTAAAAAAACAAAGTACAATATGAATTTGCAATGAGCTCATTCAGTTAGGGGCATTTGTCTCTGACGAATCATTGGATTCGTCACGAAATCGAAAGTATTATATTCGTTTATAAATTATAAGATTGAACCTCGTCATAGGTGCGCATGTTAGTCTCGGGACTTTTCACCCCATGTAGTGTACGTATATTTTGTATATTTGATTTCAACTGTCATTTGTGGTGTAAATAGAGCAAGTTGAAAAAAAAAATCACATCAATTGGACCTATTTGTGGGCCATTAACCTTTTGACTGTCTTTCCTGACATTTTTGTCAGTCGCTCCGAAAATCTTGAAAATAGTACTTTTTTTAAATTATTTTTTGATGAAACTCTAGGTATGCTCTTTTCGATCATTTTTTTTTCATAATTCCCAAAAAAAAATGAAAAAATAAATCTATTTTCCTATGAAAACCCAGCCCGAAGCAAAAAAAATCATTGGCTGTCTTTCCTGACAAAAATGTCAATATATATTTAAACCAATAAATAAAGTTGAAAAAAAGTTTTTGAGCAAAACGAAGAATACCACGTTGAAGAAGACGCTCTCGTGATCTCAAAACCATATTTCGTTTCATTGGGTTACGGTATGATTTAGTGCATTTTGGTGTTTTGAAAGATTTTTTGGAAAGTCACTGTTTTCTGAGCACATTTTAGGCTGTAACTTTTTTTGTAGAAAAGCTATCACCAAAAATAAATTGCCTCTGAATAGTGGAATAAATTACCATTCAAACGCGCTATAAATTATTAGGATCGGTGCAGAAGTAAGAATTTTATAGACCCTAAATATGAGGAGTGAACAATAAAACTAGTCTACTTCACTAAATACCGGGCTAAATATACACAAAATAGAGAATAGTTTTTGCCAGTTTCAAAGTTTTTATCATAAAGAGCATTGAATTTAGATAAATTAAGACATAGTTTGCTTGCTATACGTCCACTAACAAAGAGGTGACATCTGTACAAAAGCGCTCGCGCACGTCAAAAACCAAGAAAAATCCAAAACTGAATACAAGCCAAAAATGATGTTCCAAAAAGTATGCATATATATGTAATATATATTACGTATAAAAGCCGAAACTACTAAAAACGAAAAGAAAATGTTGTAAGAAATATGTTGTATGTTGTTGTTGTTGTTGTTGTTGCTTATTTTATTAATTATGATGAAAATTTAAAAAAAAACACTGGATTTTATTAATTTTTCCCGTGTGGGTGACAAAAATGTCAGGAAAGACAGCCTACGTTTCATTTAGGTAAAGACAGTCAAAAGGTTAATAACATCAATTGAAGGCTTTAGATCGTATTTGAACCACTTTTATCTACATCGGTTTTTCGGCCCATTTGAGCCTATTGAACTAGGCTTTTCCAGTCAATCAATGCATATTTTTGGTTACAAGAAATGAAAAAAGATGATTATTCTTTAAAAACATTTTTTTATTTAGAAAAAAAACGTAAGGTTTGAATACTTCAAGTATGAACATTTGTACACACAGAAGAATTCGGTAGTAATTCGGTAACAATTGTAAGTTGATTGATCATGATCATACTTTTATAGTTTTTGTTTAACCAAGTTTTGTACCAAAACTGAAACCTTTTGATGCACCTGCCGCTGATGCTGATTTTACTGCTGATGAAGCTTGTCCAATAATTTTTCCAGCTAGGGTGGAAAGAAGTGGGCTACCACTTGTGGTTTTGCTCGAAACTTGAGGTGAAGTTAGAGCATGTACATTACCAGTTGATGTGGTAGTTGAAGTGGTTCTTTGTGGGAACAAAATGCTCCAAATTTGCGAAACTGGAAGTGATCCACTCAATGATTT
>NW_022601829.1:0-17206 GCF_009176505.1 Sitodiplosis mosellana | reverse complement strand
CGAGTGACAGACCTGATGGGAATGAACCGCTGATGGATCCACCTGAACTGCCAGTCGAAATAGTTCCTTGTGGGAATAAATTACTCAAGATTTGTGAAACTGGTAGTGATCCGTTCAATGATTTCAATTTGCCCAAAATAGTTGTTAAGTCGAGCTGTTGGCTTCCTGCATCACCACTCACATTAATGGTGTATCCAGTGAGTTTGCCGATGATGCTGAATAAATCACTAAGGCTGGCACTTTTCAAGCCTGATAATTGAGAAGCGAGTTTCGATACATCGAGTGAGAGACCTGATGGGAATGAACCGCTGAAGGATCCACCTGTACTGCTAGTTGAAGTGGTAGTTGGAGTGGTTCCTTGTGGGAATAAAATGCTCCAGAGTTCAGAAACTGGAACTGATCCGTTCAATGATCTCAATTTGCCCAAAATAGTTGTCAAGTCGAGTGGTTGACTTCCTGCATCGCCGCTAACATTAATGGTGTATCCAGTGAGTTTGCTAATGATGTTGAATAAATCGCTATAGCTGGCGTTTTTCAAACCTGATAATTGAGAAGCGAGTTTTGATGCATCGAGGGACAGGCCTGATGGAATCGAACCGCTACCTGGTGGGATTGAGCCGCTAGCTGATGAAATCGAACCGCTACCTGATGGGATTGAGCCGGTACCTGATGAAATCGAAACGCTACCTGATGGAATTGTGCCGGTACCTGATGGGATTGAGCCGGTACCTGATGGAATCGAACCGCTACCTGATGGAATTGAGCCGGTACCTGATGAAATCGAACCGCTACCTGATGGGATTGAGCCGGTACCTGATGGAATCGAACCGCTACCTGATGGGATTGAGCCGGTACCTGATGGGATTGAGCCGGTACCTGATGGGATTGAGCCGGTACCTGATGGAATCGAACCGCTACCTGATGGGATTGAGCCGGTACCTGATGAAATCGAACCGCTACCTGATGGAATTGAGCCGGTACCTGATGGAATCGAACCGCTACCTGATGGGATTGAGCCGGTACCTGATGAAATCGAACCGCTACCTGATGGAATTGAGCCGGTACCTGATGGAATTGAGCCGGTACCTGATGGAATCGAACCGCTACCTGATGGAATTGAGCCGGTACCTGATGGAATCGAACCGCTACCTGATGGGATTGAGCCGGTACCTGATGGAATCGAACCGCTACCTGATGGAATTGAGCCGGTACCTGATGAAATCGAACCGCTACCTGATGGGATTGAGCCGGTACCTGATGGGATTGAGCCGGTACCTGATGGAATCAAACCGCTACCTGATGGGATTGAGCCGGTACCTGATGAAATCGAACCGCTACCTGATGGAATTGAGCCGGTACCTGATGGGATTGAGCCGCTAGCTGATGAAATCGAACCGCTACCTGATGGGATTGAGCCGCCAACATTTCCAAGATTACCTGTGTATGGAACAGGTGATTGTCCGAAATATCCAAAGATGTTTGGGAATTGTCCAAGATAACCAAAGACGATGGAAGGAATCTGTACAAAACTACCAAAAATTTGACCAGGTAGACCATATAGACCAGGTAGACCTCCGTTGCCTCTGAATCCAACAATGTTCACTCCGGATGCATGAAGTTTGCTCAAAATACCAGATGCGTCTAAGTTGCGAGTAGCGATCAAGTTGACAATGTCATCTATTGAAATATTAGAGCAGGAACTTAAACAGTTGTTGGCTGTTGGTGCTGTGCCAACGATTCCAACACCGATAGCGAGAAACAATACGAAAAAGTGTTTCATTTTGGTTAATAAGTTTTTAAACTCAAAATTGAATTAATTTGTACTTTTGTCCGAAACAAACTGACCAAATTCTTCAATTCGACTGATACTTTCGTTCCATTCGCCTACCATATTTATACGATTTCGAATTCGTTCTGATTATATTAGGAACTATACAAATTGCGCTTGAAATATTGTAGAACACTTGATCAAATATTTTCGTGTTTTTCGTTATTTTGTTGAATCTGAATTTTTTCTTGGACTACACTTTTTTTTCGCCCATTCAAAATCATAAGAATTCCATTTTCGCAAACAAAAAACGAGCGAAGAAAAACAAATACAGCTTGTTCTCGGTTTCAACTGGAATCAAAACAAAGTTCGAAATCATTGCGTAAGTTTAAATTTCTAAACAAAGTGATTACTCAAGATTATGATGACATAAACAATGACCGATTTGTATAGTAAGAATCTGTCCAAATATTTGTTCGAAATAGTGACGAAATATATTTCTCAAATATTTCATCGCCACCTTGAACTTAACAGTACAAAATCAGTACGCAAAATGTCTGTGTTTGGTTTATCAAATGCGTGTTTGAATCGATTAGTAAGTCAATGTTAAGAACAGCCAAAGACGCAAATTCCCGCAAGGGGATCTCATAGTCAAATCGAATCATTTCACATACAAAATAACATTTTTAAAGCATAAAAGTTCTATTCGTGAAATGTCATTTCACCAATAGAATATTTCATTTGTATTGGTAATTTCAGTACGAAGGTCCTGCATCTAAGCGTCTGACAGCTCACTTCTAGCGCTACGAGACAAGTGTCAAAAGTCTCAGATCGTTTGATGTTTACCGCAAACTATTGAATCTTTTTAATATTTGTTGATAAAGTAGACAAAAAAAAAATAAAAATGTCACGAATGTGCAAAATTGATTTTTGTGAGAGCGTAGCACATGATAAACATCAATTTTATAAATAAAAAATGTTTTTTTCATTACGGAACATTGTTGATGCGTTCATGAGTGCGTCTAACGACGTAAACGAATTGAAATGAACTTCACTGAATACGCTCATCGCAAATTCGTGTTTTACTTTGTTTTGTTTATTATTTGCTAATACTGCCTATTGTATTGAAATTACCAATAAATAGTCTTACCTCCGTAAGACGAACTTTTCCGCACCGTTTTCATAGCGTTCAGCTTTTATTCAGATTTTGCCTAGGAAATTTATAAGAATTTTCAGAAAAAAACAACAGTACGTTCATGTATTTTATGGAGAATTGTATTATGATTCCGAAAATCTTGATGTTGGGTATTCAAATGAAATGAAACGTCTGATTGTCTTTATTGTCGTCTGAATACTGAAACTTTATTCAACTTCTTATTTTCTACGCAGTTTTTGGCTTAAGATTTACCTCTCTTTCAAAAATGCAAAATAATCAAGTATTGAAAAAACTGGACTTTAATTGAAGAACTGCAAATCAGTCGAATATTTGGAGAATGAACTTTGATTTTAACTAAATCAAAAAATGTGGACGGAAATAATAAAAATGTTTAATAAGCAAGTTGAATGAACTGATTTTTTTTGTTTCTTTTTTGATGAAATTAGACAAAAGTTACCAAACCGAAATCAATTGGTCATTATTGGGATGCAACACTTGAAAACAAGTATCCAAAAACTTAGACAAAAACAAAGATGTGTGTATTTTTTATGGTGGAAACAGCTGTAGTTCATTTGTTTCGTATATTCTTTTGATGAGGTTTCGTAGTTCGCTGGTCTTTTTTAAATTGTCTGTTTCGTGCTGATTGATTTTTAGATGGTTTGTTGTGGGGTTGTTTCCCAAAATGATGGTTGTGGCGTATGCAATCGAGAAAATGCCACAGGAACATCCATCTGGTTGCAACGTTGCCGGTTCGATGAATTGACATTGTGTTCCGGGGTACAGGCGAGTGAGGATGTTTCGTTGATATACGTCCAATCTTTTGCCATGATTGCCCTCCCCGTGTAGACTGTATAGTGAACTGAGGTGTAATGGCCAAGAAAGCTGGCCTGGCCGCTGTATATTATTTGCAGATCGTCTCGTTCGGCTAGAAGTCGTTTGTATCGCTCTTGTTTTTGTCCATAGCAGACTGGATACATGTTGAATGGTATGGTTCTGTTTGCGTTCACCAAACTTATAATGAACATATCGATTGACAAATCATTTAAGAATTCTGTTCCAACAATTTGAATTGTGATTGATTCTAGATCTGTATTCTTTGTAGTTTCAAACAAGTCTCCGATTTCGTAGTAAAATTCATCCTCTTCCAACTAGGGAAAATCCACATTGTTGAGAATAAATGAGACTTCAGAGGCGCTATCACATTCGCTATCAGAATCACTATTCAATACCGATTAGATACGAAAAAAAGGTGGGTTAGCGGGTGCTAGGTTGTTCCTGGGCCCCTATTAATTTGATGAAACGAATCAAGTGGGAGTGATAAAATCCACCTGGGGAGCCTATTTTGGGTACCTCCCGAACAAAAGTTCGATTTTTTGAAGGTTTTTTATAGGCTAGGTATCCTAGGGTACATCTGGGGTGGCTGGAAATTTAATGGTTTCCAAGTCTAACGAAGCACAAACGTTTGGTACTTGCAGAATTTCATTTCCTATTCTGGTATTTGAGCAATCGTGCTAACAAATTTTTGCGTACAGCGTACAGCGTACAGGGTACGACACACCCACATTAACAGAGCAAAATAACCACTGTATCGTGCTTTTTGGTGTCGAAAATGGATAGAAAAATAGTTTTTCGGGGTACCTAGGTTTTGGAGTGATTACAATACTTTTACTAACGACATGGGCGTGCGAAAAAGTAATACAAATGAAAAATTCCATTGGTAGAATCAAGTTTCACCAGGGTTCAATAATATAATCTATTGGTACTTTTGCATTTCACCAATAGTATTGGCAGGGTTCACCAATTCAGATTTGTCTGTGTTGGTAATTTTCCAATTGGGATGCTAGAAAGAAGTTGTTGGAAACTTTGCCCTAAGATTGCGTTCCTAACTTCTTTCAATGTATTTCTCATGGTTATTTGGGGTGCGCTCATCTACCGATTGTACTGATTTGACATTTAGGGCATAAATTTGATCGAATTTAAAACAAGTTTTTTGCGGCTTTGGCTGTTTATAGCACTGATTTATTAACCTTAAAAATCATTGAAAAGGCTATGTTAAATAAAAAGAATTACATTGGTAATCCCGAACTTTTCCGTACCGTTGGCCTGCGTTGTCCGTAGGTACTTGAAATAAAGGCAGTGAAAATATAATGCTAAAAATAAAGTGAAAAATCGGTCACTTTAACTAAAACTTCGACAATTTTGTATGAGAGGTACCCGTAAACCGATTCTCATTGGCTTTAAACTTCCTGAGGTTTCATTTTTTGGAGAAAAAATTTGATTCTGAAAGTTTCATGTTGATCGCATTTGCAGAAGTTTGGTTTTTGGCCCTCAATTTTTTCCAAGAAAATTTCGACAAAAATTGAGGACAAAAAATCAAACTTCTGCAAATGCGATCAACATGAAACTTTCAGAATCAAATTTTTTCTCCAAAAAATGAAACCTCAGAAAGTTTGAAGCCAATCAGAATCGATGAACGGGTACCTCCCATACAAAATTGTCCAAGAATCGGTATTTTTAGTCAAAATTTTAAAAAATTTGTATGGGAGGTGCCCGTAAATCGATTCCGATTGGTTTCAGAATCTTATTTTTCTCCCAAAAATGGAATTACCCCTTATGTGAATCAACTGATTGTCATCAATGGCTAAACCAATAGTTGATCTTGCCTTGTTGCCACGTTTTCTCCATTCTCGTAGTGCACCTGGAGTCGTTGGTGGATCTTCAGTTAATACATCCCAGATTTCGTCTTTTAGTAGTAGCAGTTCAATTTTTGTCTTCCACGTAAAGTAATTTGTGTTATTAAGTTTTTCGATTTTAATTAGTTTTTCCATTTTTGTACGGAATTGTTGTTTTTTTTTTTAGATTTTTGAAAATTTCTTCCCTTTGTTTTTGGAAAAATTGTTGGAATTCTTTATTTTATTTCTCTACCAAAAGGCCCATAACCAATGTAGAAATAATGAGTCTGTTAGTTTTGATTGATTTTAAAGAACTGAACTTTTATTGACACTTTATTTTATAATTCATTTTTCAATGCCTACTAATTCTAACACCCAGAAAGTTTGAAGCCAATCGGAGTCTATTTACAGGTACCTCCCATCAGAGCTTAAAATAAGGGCTTTCTTTGATTCACATTTTCTGAAATCGAAAAGGGGGGGGGGGTGGAATTCAAAATCCACAGTAGCATAAAAATCAAGAAAGAAAGTTAACGATTTAAAGAAAACCTTGATATGTGTGCAATTCCGTTTATTTATTGTTGTTCCAAACAGTTCCGAATTTGGGTTGAAAATTGGGTAATTATTATCAAATATATTTTGTATTAATGAGATCATATCAAGTAAATGAGCGGCAAAATTCAAATAAACCGGTTGAAACTGCAATATCCATCACATCAAATATATTTGACGTTCGAATGTCGCGAATTTTTTAAAAAAGAGACATCAAATTAATATTTTATCGGTGAATTCCTAATTCACTGATTAGTTTGGCATATTTTGATTCACATTTTTAAATTTTGATTCACCATTTTGGACTTGATTCACTCTTATTTTAAGCCCTGCCTCCCATACAAAAGTGTCAATTTTTTGAGGTTTTCCTTAGGGCAAGTACCCCAGGATCAAATCGAAAATGGCTCATCTTCGAACTTAAACTAAGTTTTTCGAATACAAAACTTTCCAGATTTTGATTATCTCAATTATTTTTTGAGTTATCGTGCTAACAAACAGCTACGACGACAACGACGACAACGACAACGACGACGGCACACAAACGGAAAAGTGTCTCAAAAAGTGGTTTTCTACGCGTTTCATGAGTTTTTATGATGATCTAAACCAATTTTGCGAAAAAAGTTTTCGGGACCAATTTCGGGACCGTCCGTCCGTTCGTCGATCCGGGAAAGTTTGTATTTCGAAGTTTTGGGCATAGGCAATTCATCAATGAACGGAATTTGTACGAAGAGTCGCATTCTACGATGAAATTGCTGCCAAAAATACGCATCTACTGGCTGAAAAAGGCTCACGAAAGACCATATCCGCTCAATTTTTGACGAGCAATCGATTAAAAGTGGTCACAATGCGATCTGAGAGCATTTCATGGTCGAAAAATAGGTCGGATTTAAGTGAATTTTTCAACTTGCTCTATTTTCACTGAAAATGACACCTTTGTTCGGAAAATACGTGAAATAGACCTCTGACGACATTTTGGTCTAAGAAAACTGCTTTTTTTTCGTGAAAATAATGGGAGTCCACGAACACTTGAATATCCATTTCGTTGTCATTTTGGTCATAAATCGGCATTTTGGCATCTGAATGTATGAAATTGAACTTTTGCTCGGGGGATACATAAAAAATGCACTCTCCAGAGCTTTGGTGGTTGGGAACTAAAGGGTGTTTTTTTTTATTTGTTTTTTTTTTTTTTTTTTTTTCAAATAAACGGCACAAATTCCGATATCTTGATCGTACCGCTTGGTTTATTTGATAGATAAATCCTTGCAATTTAATGTCCGACATACAGTTTGGGGATATGACTACCTCCCCTCCTTTTTTACCCACCCCTCCTGAAAGTCCATTTTTGAGCTAATTTGGAAGATTTTCAGGTCATACTCTCACAATTTTATGAATTTTGTTAGACTTTGAAGTGTAAATCGTTTCATTTTTATCTGAGTAAACAAAAGAATTCATGTATCCCCACGGGGAGTAGCCCATAGCCGTAAAATAGGGTCATTTTGTTGGATGATGTACAGATTGCATATTCGGAATTTTGGAAAAAAACCTAATGGGAGACAGTTTCTTCAGTAAATGGTTTTTTTTTAGCTCAAAATATGCTATGATATGGACATTTTATTAAATCCGGCGACCAACCAGACCAATTTTGTCAGAAAAAGTGGAAAAGTTGTTTTTGGGTATATCCCAAATGGCTGTGAATAGAGGCTGCTCGATGAAACCAGATTACTGCTCAAAAAAAGATTTTGTCACTCTGTACTAATGAGTTTTGAGCTAATTCGTATTTGTTCCGTTATTTCATGCAAATTTAGGCCAAAACCCGACCATATTTTGAGCACGAAATAACTTTTGTCGCCAATTATAAGCGGGAAAAAGAAAAAAAAAATCAGGTCGAAAAATTTAGTGTCCTGAAGACCCCCCAAAAAGGAGGTGAGGTGGTCATATCCCCAAACTGTATGTCGGACATTAAATTGCAATGAAAACTGAATACAATGGAAAAAAAATGGCTACCAAATGTCAACTCTGTTGTCAAAAAAAAACCCTATTGAAAAAAAAACGTTAAAAAAAACATCATTTAATATTTTTTAATGAAATAATGAGAATCCACAATCGTTTCAACACTCTTTTTATGCTTATTTTGAAATTTAATCATATTTTACCGCATTTTATAATGTGCAATTAGAGGAAATTGGGACTTTTTCAATGGTAGTTGAAATTAGATAGTGCAATCTCCAGAACTTGTGAAATTAGAATGCAAATGTGTTACCCAGAAAATGGCAATTTGCTGATAATAAGACCTTAAAATAGACATACTTCTGGTAAAAATGTATTTTTCCAAAAAAAAAAAAAAAGCCTTACAAAAGTAGTGATATCAGATGAAAAACCTCTAGACGAGGTTGAAATGGAGTGACGCTCTGTGCTTGGATTTACCACTCAAAATGACTGATATCATTTTGAGTGACGCTTTGACGCTGTTTTATCTCTGGGTACGAATTTCAAAAGTGTTTTTCGTATTCACTATTGTGAAAATTTAGTTACAATAAGGAAAAATATCGCGTCACGACTTTTGAATTTAGTCTTTAAGTCAAGCTTTAAAGCGTTTTGCCGTCCAAAAGTCGTGACGCGATATTTTTCCTTATTGTAAATAAATTTTTACAATAGTGAATGCGAAAAACACTTCTGAACTTCGTTCCCAGTAATACAGCGTCCTAGCGTCACTCAAAATGATATCAGTTATTTTGAGTGGTAAATCCACGTACGGAGCATCACTCCATTTTAACCTCGTCTAGAGGTTTTTCATCTGATTTTCTATTCATCGAACTTACATGAAAATATAGAACTGCAGTGGACTTTACATTTTCACCCAAAGGATCTGAATTCGCTGGCACTAGGAATGTACAAGCAAATTATTATGAGTGAATGAAATGAAGTGAAATGAATGAGTGATTTTTTTTACTTTTCTTTGAATTTTGCTTGAATTTTGTAAGCGGGCCTGAATTGAATGTAGTGTTGGCCGTCGAACACTTTCGAACACTTGTTCGACCGTTCGAAAGCATTTAAAAAAATTGTTTTGTTCGTTCGTTCGTTCGAAAGTTTTGTAAAAAATTATTTTTTTTGCTCGTTCGTTCGTTCGAAATTTATGAAAAAAAAATGTTGTTCGTTCGTTCGTTCGGAAATTGCTATGTTCGACCGTTAGGATTTTTACATTTGAAATACATAAGAAGCAATTTTGATTTCTTTGGGTAAGACTGAAGGTACAACGTAATTACCGGTGTTATTACTGAGTAATACCACTGGTAATAATTATTATCGATCAAATTACCGATTAATAAGTAATTACTAAGATGATAGTTATTACCGATTGTTACCGTTAAGTACTTAATTAAACTTTGTACTTAAGCTTAAGTATGAACGAACGAACAACATTTTTTTTTCATAAATTTCGAACGAACGAACGAGCAAAAGAAATAATTTTCAACTTTTCGAACGAACGAACGAACAAAATAATTTTTTACAAAACTTTCGAACGAACGAACGAACAAAACAATTTTTTTTTATATTGTCGAACGGTCGAACGAACGTTCGAAGCCAACACTAATTGAATGGAAGAATCGAAAGTTTATTAACACAGTTCTACCGATTTTTTTTTTCGTCTGGCAATTGATAGCGACATACTAGGCGTTTTAGAGGGCCAAAATCTAAAAACAACTGCGTTCTCAGAATATTAAAATTTGCTCAACTTTTTTAAATATCAAATTCGGCGTTAAACCTTTCCAGCAGTATTAAATGCAAAGAGGTATTGAACAAATACCATTTTTCTCCCATTCGTGATGGTTTTATAGACTTGGTATGTACTAATAAAATGTTTGGCGTTCAATTTTAGGTGGAACTAGTCATAATATTTACTCAAAAATTACATCTGATGGGAGCTATGGGGCAAAATGTCGAGAAATTTTAGGTGTATCAGATGTAATTTTTGAGTAAATATTATGACTAGTTCCACCTAAAATTGAACGCCAAACATTTTATTAGTACATACCAAGGCTATAAAACCATCACGAATGGGAGAAAAATGGTATTTGTTCAATACCTCTTTGCATTTAATATTGCTGGAAAGGTTTAACGCCGAATTTGATATTTAAAAAAGTTGAGCCAATTTTAATATTCTGAGAACGCAGTTGTTCTTAGATTTTGGCCCTCTAAAACGCCTAGTATGTCGCTATCAATTGCCAGACGAAAAAAAACATCGGTAGAACTGTGTAATGAATTTTGTGTGAATGAAATGAATGAGTATCTCAAGGCGGATTTATCCACTTTTGAATGAAGCGAAAACGAAAACGAAAACGAATGTGTATTTTGTCAAGGCAGACTTATCCACTCTTGACCGAAACGAAAAAAAGATGAAACGAAAATTTCGCCAAGGCAGAGTTTTTCACACATGCCCGAATATGATTTTTTATTCCTAAAAATGCAGTGGCAGACTGATCCACACACTGAGTGAATTACCAATCTTTTCAAATCGCCACGAAAAAATGGTGAAAATAGCAAAAGAAACGAACGGATTTATCTGCTGTGATTTTCCAATGATTTATTTGCATATTCTTAGCCTATCTAACGGTTTCTGTCGTACGTTGCACCTGCGAATTATAATGTGTCGAAAATGTACAAAAAATGAAGCTAATTTACCTAAAAAACCAAAAAACCTATGTACACAATGCAATTCTCTAGAAAACGTGAGTGCAAAAAATCCCACCAACAACAAGTATTACGAATTTAAAGAGAATGACAAATGTGTCGCCTGCGTGCGCGTCGCCTCTCACGTTGGTGCTGTGTTTTGTTGTTGTTGTTCTGGTGTCTCGATGCTCTTCTTCTCTTGTCTGTTTGTGACGTCATTCGCCGTAACAGGATCTTCTCTTTCAAATTCAATTTATTTATCTATCTGCTATTATTATCAATATTTTGTCTTTCAGATCGACTCCAGCAAATGTGTGCGTCAAATAAGACTATCACTGGAATTTTCAATGATATAGATACGGAAATGTTTTGAACGAGATTTTAATGATGGCTCTTTACATTCGTACAACAGATGGCTAGAATACGTAGGGCCCATGCAAGACCCAAACGACATCTATTGAGTTTTGTAGAAATCATTATGGTACTAACTACTTGGTTCAATATGAGTGGTAATTCTACTTAACAGTAGACTTGACGTGAAGCTCAGCGGCTTTACTGTTACTTAACATACTTTTAAGTTACTCAAACTAACTTAATAGCAAAACGTCAAACCAAATGGTAGTTGTGCTCACTGTTGTATATGCCGGATGCTAGAATACAGCAACGCCATCGTCGACTAAATACCAGCCATAAGTATGAGTGATTTTTATTTACTATTCTTTTGTTTCTGTAAGCGAAAAACCATTATCAAATTTTATTTTCATTCACATTCGCTCAAAGCCATGTTTGAACAGTTGGGATAATGAATTCGTTGGCATTCCGAAAACAACGCTGAAAGGTAGAACTATTGAAATTAATGTTATTTTTTAAATTCCCATAGCATCTGGGTAGCATATCTGTTGACAATCACTTCGTATTTACTTTGTTGCTTTTACGTTTATTTGCCGCTTGCAGAAAAACAGGTGAAGTGTTACGACATAGCTTATTGTTTCATACGTTCATTCAGAAATGTAAATGAAGTAGAAGCGCAGAATAACTCTATTTGCTATGAACTCTCTGTTGCTGTTACCGTGTGAATGGGACGCATTGATTTTCAAGGCCACCATATAACACGTAATGGTCATTTTGCTTGGGTGTTTATTCAACAATAATAATAACTAGCGGATGCCCTGCCCGCTGGGTGGGCCGAAAATATGAAAACAGGTCATCACTCAAAAGGCCATAACTCATGTTTGAAATGTCAAAAGTGAGTGTTTCTTATTTTTCTGCACGTCTACAACTCATTACCTTTCGATTGATATTAGTGCGAGCCAAATCGGATGAGTGGAAATATTATTATTATTATTATTATTATTTCTCTTTATTCGGTATTCGACTTTTGGACTTATACATGCTGCCTCGAGGGCCAATTGATTCATACTTTTTTCTTAAAATAATATTTGAAAATTGTAAATAATTTTTATGTTTTTGCGACGCTATTTTTTAAGTATATATTAAAATTTTCTTTGAAATCATTGTTGTCTTTTATATCACGAATTTCTTCTGGAATTTTATTCCATAGATTTGGTCCACTTATAAATAGTGACGTTTTCTGGAAATTTGTTTTTGACATTTTTATAATTAATTTATTGTTTGAACGTGTATTTATTGTTAATAGTTCATTTAGATATGGTGGTGCTTCTTTCGTAATAATTTTGTTCATAATACTTGCGACATGCAGAGTACGGCGCTCAATAATAGTTTTGAAGAATCTCTATGTGGAGTTATGTTCTCTCGACGATTTACATTTAAGATGTATCGGCGCTACCGAAATGTTCCTGTGGAAATAATTTCTGCCTCAAAAGAAAAAAATCCTATGGAAAATAATTCTGTGGTATTGAGGAAATGAACTCTTCCAGTATTAAATTCCATTATTATTACACAAAAATTATTTCCCACTCAAAAAAACTCAAAAAATCACAGAATCCTACTCAATCGACAATGAACGAATGCATGAATTTGTTTTGCTATTTAATGATTTATTTTTTATTTCATTTTATTATGCTAATATGACAATGAAAATTTCAAGGGAATGATTTCGTATTCAATATATGATGATCACAAATCAAAAATGACTGGCTGTTGCCCAGCCTTCAACATTAATTGGTATGTAAAGCCATACACTTCAATTCTCAAGCCAACACCACGTATGATTGGTGACTTTTTGAAGTCAACTTCAATCGGCAGATCTGGTACAATCTTTTGAAAGATTCCCCGCCGAATTTCACCCGAAGGTGAAATTTGAATGCAATCATTCACCTGAAGAAAGCGGTCACCTTTGAAAAGATGACCATAATAAATCGTTGGAATCGATGGAATCCATCCTTTGAATCAATTGCGATTAATCGATAATAAAAAACCATTTGTTCGAACTGAAACCTAAATCATGAACATGTTCTTTTCTCCACAGCCATTTTTTCCCCAGGAACATTTCGGTAGCGCCGATGTATCTAATCGCAATATTTTGTAACCTTTCAAGTTTTTCGTCATTTCCGATTGTTCCATGAACTCCATAGTTGTGATAGACCACATCCATATAATCAATGATTGGGAGTATCAATGTTTTGTATAATTGTAGTTTTATGTTATGTGGTAGCAACGGATTCAATGGGTATATGGTGTTTAAAGCACCAATCGCCCTTTGTCGTACTATTTTCACATGATCATCATTTGTTATTGTTCTGTTAATTTGATATCCCAAATTTCTTACGTTATCAACAAAATCGATCGTTTCATTGTTAACAACAATTTTAGGCAATAGTATTTTAATACAATTTATGCCAATTGTGTTTCGAAGATATTATGATTAAATTTGTTTTCTTTGGATTCAAATCAATTCCATAGTCTTTACAAAATCGTTCAATGTTTTTTATTTCATCGTTGACTATTTGTATAGTTTCTTTTATTTTGTCTACATCGCATTCAATGTGAATTTGCACATCATCAGCAAAAAGAATGGTTTTGCATTTTTCTATATATTTCGTGATATTGTTTATGAAAATAGAAAAAAGTAGTTGTGAATTATTTTCACCTTGAATAATGCCGTGTGTAATAGTTTGTGAGTTTGAATTTCTGTCATTGTGCTTTAGAACCTGTTGCCAATCTCTCAAAAAGTGTTTGTACCATTGTAGTGAATGATTACTCACGCCAACACTTTTCAAAACTTGTACAGTCGACGTTCGGAAATCTTAAGTAGTTTGTTTTCGCTGACTTAAGATTTCTGAATTCTTAAGTTTTCTGGACGATTCTTTATTTTAGCTTAAATTGCAGTGAAATCAAAGAATAATGCATATATTTACTTTATTTGTGTTTATTCAGAGTTCCATACTGTTTATAAATATATTTTTTGTAATTTGGTTTCGATATCTTGAGCGTTATTCGAGTTCAATTGAGTTCATTTAAAGTGAAAAAAATTATGTCTTCTTAGAAAAAAAATCGCCAAGTTTGGCTTGATTTTGCGGCTTGGAGAACTGCTTTTGAACGATGTCCGAACGCAATTTTAGCAAATGAATCATATGTTTGTTTGCATGTTCTGCATCATTCGCACAATGTTTTATCAAGAGATTCACCGCATCAAACGCTTCACCATATGGAACCGCGATTTCCAAAATTTCGCCGCACACTTTCAAAAATCGCAACCCATGACGACGTTTAAATTTCCTGAACCAGCCATCACTTGCCAAAAAAATCGTTTTCTTTTTTATCAGGATAAATATTTTTGAACAGTTCCTTTGCTTTCGCTTGAAAAATACGGCCATTCACTGGACAATTACGTTCTCTTTGCTTTAAAAACCATTCGTACAGCTTTTTTTCCATTTCCCCATACTCTGCCTTATGCAGAGTTTTTTTGGATGCCTCTTGATATGACTTTGACACAGCCTCGTAGATTTTCTCTTTTTGCTTTTTTATTTGTGAGATTGCGGACTCTGACATACCATAATCCATAGCCAATCGATTTCCTTTCACACCTTCATCTAATTTCTTCAAAATGTCCACTTTATCCTGTAAATTTAATCGTTTTTGTTGTTGTGTTTGTATAGTTTTTTTCGTTGCCATTATTATTAGAGAACACAAAACGAATCAAATATCACAAAAAGAATTTATTCGATGCTAATTGCTGGGCGGCTCGAAACGAAATGACATACGTTCACTTTGACTTCAAATTATGTTGTTCAATCGATACAATGCACATGCACGTTGAAGCAAAGGCTACTGAAATTTTGTGAACGGCAATCAATATCGTTCGCCATAGCATCGACTGTTTACATTAAAATCTAACTGTAAACATACTTACTGCCCGATATTGCTGGTGTCAATAAAAACAACGAACGAGGCACGAGTGTGCGATGTATAAACAGAATTCATCCAAACCTACCATAAGATTTCCAAACGTCGACTGTGTTAGTCTGTTGTGATCAACAGAGCCAAATGCGTTGGTGAAGTCCAGCAGAACCAGGACCACACATTTGCCGTTTGCAATTGAAATGTGTATATCTTCAGTCAATTTAAGAATAGCAGTTGTGCAACTGTGATTAGCTCTAAATCCCGATTGTTCATCGGCAATTAATTTATTATTTTCAATATAATTTGTTAATTGTATGCAACTTACAGCAGACGTGTGCAAGGTCAAAAATTCTAGGGGGGGGGGGGGGGGGAAAAAGATTTTTCCCGGGGGGGGGTTTGGAAATCGATTCTATCTAGTGTAAAACCAGTCTCCGAAAAAAGTGAGGACTAAAAAAAAAAAGGTCCTTACTTTTGAAAATCGATTCTATCTAGTGTAAAACAGTCAAAATTCCACAATGGGGGTCTAAAATTTTGCCAATGGGTGTCGAAAAACAAGTGAAGACCTAAAAAAAAAAAGGTCCTCACTTTTGAAAATCGATTATATCTAGTGTCAATTTTTCCACATCGCTGGGGGGGGTCCACATTTTGGAATCCTATAGGGGGGGGGAAAACGGAAGAACCCCCCCCCCCCCCTTGCACACGTCTGACTTACAGAGGAAATTATCTTTAATAAATAATTTGCGTTGCTTATTGGCCGGAATTGGGAAAGCGATAGAGGGTTTTCAACCTTTGGGATTGGTCTTGCCGAAATGTTTTTTAGTTTTGTTGGAAAATATCCGCGAACAAATGATGAATTTATTATAATTGAAATGGGTTCAACAATATAGTCAATTATTAATTTAAAACACTTTGGCGGTACACCGTCGGGGCCCGTTGCATTACTTTTGATTTTTGAAAATATTTTTCTTATATCTTCTGGCGTAATTAACTCGAAATCAAATTTAGAATTAACACGGGTTAAGTTTAGATTGAATTGTGGAAGGGGTTTCAGTTTTGTGAAATGTTCGTTCAATTTATCAAGATTAACACTATGATTGTTCTTGGGGCAACCAGGGCCCCCAGCCAACTTTAAAGATGAATAAAAGTACTAAACAGTGAATAAACCAACCGGAGTTAAGTCTCATTGTATAGATTGAACATTTCTCTACACGAATGAAAAAAAACATATGCATATGTGTGAGTATGTGTAAAATACAGCCTGCTGCAAAACATGTTACGCTGTTGTTCTTGGGGGACTCCAGGGCCCCATGGCTATTTTATATTATAACTGGACTATGATAAGAGATATTGACTTGGTGTCTATGTCGAAGTTGTAGTACTCAAGCTGCTCTACAACTTTGCCGAAAACACCGAGTCGTTATCTCCTATCAGTTTCGCGGAATACGCGAGAAACCGCAGAAAACCGCGAAAAAACGCGTTTTTTCCTTATCATTTTTCACGGAACTGATAAGAGATAACGAGATGGTGTCTAAGGCAAAGTTGTAGTTCTGGTCGAGTACTACAATTACTCTGATTCATTATTCCGTTATCTCTTATCAATTATGCGTGAAACCGCAAAAAAACCGCGAAAAACGCGTTTTTTTCCTTATCATTTTTTCACGGCACTGATAAGAGATAACGAAATAATGAATCGGAATAATTGTAGTACTCAACCAGAACTACAACTTTTCCTTAGACACCATCTCGTTATCTCTTATCAGTTCCGTGAAAAATGATAAGGAGAAAAACGCGTTTCTTCGCGGTTTTCTGCGGTTTCTCGCGTATTCCGCGAAACTGATAAAAGATAACGACTTGACTTTTTCGGCAAAGTTGTAGAGCAGCTTGGGTACTACAACTTCACCATAGAAATTAAGTCGTTATCTCTTATCAGTTACGCGGAAAAACGCGAAAAACGCGAAAAACGCGAGTTTTTGATAATCATTTTTCACGAAACTGATAAGAGATAACGACTTGGTGTCTATGGCAAAGTTGTAGTACTCGACCTGCTCTACATTTCTGTCGAAGAGGCAA
>NW_022601828.1:0-17196 GCF_009176505.1 Sitodiplosis mosellana | reverse complement strand
CGAGTGACAGACCTGATGGGAATGAACCGCTGATGGATCCACCTGAACTGCCAGTCGAAATAGTTCCTTGTGGGAATAAATTACTCAAGATTTGTGAAACTGGTAGTGATCCGTTCAATGATTTCAATTTGCCCAAAATAGTTGTTAAGTCGAGCTGTTGGCTTCCTGCATCACCACTCACATTAATGGTGTATCCAGTGAGTTTGCCGATGATGCTGAATAAATCACTAAGGCTGGCACTTTTCAAGCCTGATAATTGAGAAGCGAGTTTCGATACATCGAGTGAGAGACCTGATGGGAATGAACCGCTGAAGGATCCACCTGTACTGCTAGTTGAAGTGGTAGTTGGAGTGGCTCCTTGTGGGAATAAAATGCTCCAGAGTTCAGAAACTGGAACTGATCCGTTCAATGATCTCAATTTGCCCAAAATAGTTGTCAAGTCGAGTGGTTGACTTCCTGCATCGCCGCTAACATTAATGGTGTATCCAGTGAGTTTGCTAATGATGTTGAATAAATCGCTATAGCTGGCGTTTTTCAAACCTGATAATTGAGAAGCGAGTTTTGATGCATCGAGGGACAGGCCTGATGGAATCGAACCGCTACCTGGTGGGATTGAGCCGCTAGCTGATGAAATCGAACCGCTACCTGATGGGATTGAGCCGGTACCTGATGAAATCGAAACGCTACCTGATGGAATTGTGCCGGTACCTGATGGGATTGAGCCGGTACCTGATGGAATCGAACCGCTACCTGATGGAATTGAGCCGGTACCTGATGAAATCGAACCGCTACCTGATGGGATTGAGCCGGTACCTGATGGAATCGAACCGCTACCTGATGGGATTGAGCCGGTACCTGATGGGATTGAGCCGGTACCTGATGGAATCGAACCGCTACCTGATGGGATTGAGCCGGTACCTGATGAAATCGAACCGCTACCTGATGGAATTGAGCCGGTACCTGATGGAATCGAACCGCTACCTGATGGGATTGAGCCGGTACCTGATGAAATCGAACCGCTACCTGATGGAATTGAGCCGGTACCTGATGGAATTGAGCCGGTACCTGATGGAATCGAACCGCTACCTGATGGAATTGAGCCGGTACCTGATGGAATCGAACCGCTACCTGATGGGATTGAGCCGGTACCTGATGGAATCGAACCGCTACCTGATGGAATTGAGCCGGTACCTGATGAAATCGAACCGCTACCTGATGGGATTGAGCCGGTACCTGATGGGATTGAGCCGGTACCTGATGGAATCAAACCGCTACCTGATGGGATTGAGCCGGTACCTGATGAAATCGAACCGCTACCTGATGGAATTGAGCCGGTACCTGATGGAATTGAGCCGGTACCTGATGGGATTGAGCCGCTAGCTGATGAAATCGAACCGCTACCTGATGGGATTGAGCCGCCAACATTTCCAAGATTACCTGTGTATGGAACAGGTGATTGTCCGAAATATCCAAAGATGTTTGGGAATTGTCCAAGATAACCAAAGACGATGGAAGGAATCTGTACAAAACTACCAAAAATTTGACCAGGTAGACCATATAGACCAGGTAGACCTCCGTTGCCTCTGAATCCAACAATGTTCACTCCGGATGCATGAAGTTTGCTCAAAATACCAGATGCGTCTAAGTTGCGAGTAGCGATCAAGTTGACAATGTCATCTATTGAAATATTAGAGCAGGAACTTAAACAGTTGTTGGCTGTTGGTGCTGTGCCAACGATTCCAACACCGATAGCGAGAAACAATACGAAAAAGTGTTTCATTTTGGTTAATAAGTTTTTAAACTCAAAATTGAATTAATTTGTACTTTTGTCCGAAACAAACTGACCAAATTCTTCAATTCGACTGATACTTTCGTTCCATTCGCCTACCATATTTATACGATTTCGAATTCGTTCTGATTATATTAGGAACTATACAAATTGCGCTTGAAATATTGTAGAACACTTGATCAAATATTTTCGTGTTTTTCGTTATTTTGTTGAATCTGAATTTTTTCTTGGACTACACTTTTTTTTCGCCCATTCAAAATCATAAGAATTCCATTTTCGCAAACAAAAAACGAGCGAAGAAAAACAAATACAGCTTGTTCTCGGTTTCAACTGGAATCAAAACAAAGTTCGAAATCATTGCGTAAGTTTAAATTTCTAAACAAAGTGATTACTCAAGATTATGATGACATAAACAATGACCGATTTGTATAGTAAGAATCTGTCCAAATATTTGTTCGAAATAGTGACGAAATATATTTCTCAAATATTTCATCGCCACCTTGAACTTAACAGTACAAAATCAGTACGCAAAATGTCTGTGTTTGGTTTATCAAATGCGTGTTTGAATCGATTAGTAAGTCAATGTTAAGAACAGCCAAAGACGCAAATTCCCGCAAGGGGATCTCATAGTCAAATCGAATCATTTCACATACAAAATAACATTTTTAAAGCATAAAAGTTCTATTCGTGAAATGTCATTTCACCAATAGAATATTTCATTTGTATTGGTAATTTCAGTACGAAGGTCCTGCATCTAAGCGTCTGACAGCTCACTTCTAGCGCTACGAGACAAGTGTCAAAAGTCTCAGATCGTTTGATGTTTACCGCAAACTATTGAATCTTTTTAATATTTGTTGATAAAGTAGACAAAAAAAAAATAAAAATGTCACGAATGTGCAAAATTGATTTTTGTGAGAGCGTAGCACATGATAAACATCAATTTTATAAATAAAAAATGTTTTTTTCATTACGGAACATTGTTGATGCGTTCATGAGTGCGTCTAACGACGTAAACGAATTGAAATGAACTTCACTGAATACGCTCATCGCAAATTCGTGTTTTACTTTGTTTTGTTTATTATTTGCTAATACTGCCTATTGTATTGAAATTACCAATAAATAGTCTTACCTCCGTAAGACGAACTTTTCCGCACCGTTTTCATAGCGTTCAGCTTTTATTCAGATTTTGCCTAGGAAATTTATAAGAATTTTCAGAAAAAAACAACAGTACGTTCATGTATTTTATGGAGAATTGTATTATGATTCCGAAAATCTTGATGTTGGGTATTCAAATGAAATGAAACGTCTGATTGTCTTTATTGTCGTCTGAATACTGAAACTTTATTCAACTTCTTATTTTCTACGCAGTTTTTGGCTTAAGATTTACCTCTCTTTCAAAAATGCAAAATAATCAAGTATTGAAAAAACTGGACTTTAATTGAAGAACTGCAAATCAGTCGAATATTTGGAGAATGAACTTTGATTTTAACTAAATCAAAAAATGTGGACGGAAATAATAAAAATGTTTAATAAGCAAGTTGAATGAACTGATTTTTTTTGTTTCTTTTTTGATGAAATTAGACAAAAGTTACCAAACCGAAATCAATTGGTCATTATTGGGATGCAACACTTGAAAACAAGTATCCAAAAACTTAGACAAAAACAAAGATGTGTGTATTTTTTATGGTGGAAACAGCTGTAGTTCATTTGTTTCGTATATTCTTTTGATGAGGTTTCGTAGTTCGCTGGTCTTTTTTAAATTGTCTGTTTCGTGCTGATTGATTTTTAGATGGTTTGTTGTGGGGTTGTTTCCCAAAATGATGGTTGTGGCGTATGCAATCGAGAAAATGCCACAGGAACATCCATCTGGTTGCAACGTTGCCGGTTCGATGAATTGACATTGTGTTCCGGGGTACAGGCGAGTGAGGATGTTTCGTTGATATACGTCCAATCTTTTGCCATGATTGCCCTCCCCGTGTAGACTGTATAGTGAACTGAGGTGTAATGGCCAAGAAAGCTGGCCTGGCCGCTGTATATTATTTGCAGATCGTCTCGTTCGGCTAGAAGTCGTTTGTATCGCTCTTGTTTTTGTCCATAGCAGACTGGATACATGTTGAATGGTATGGTTCTGTTTGCGTTCACCAAACTTATAATGAACATATCGATTGACAAATCATTTAAGAATTCTGTTCCAACAATTTGAATTGTGATTGATTCTAGATCTGTATTCTTTGTAGTTTCAAACAAGTCTCCGATTTCGTAGTAAAATTCATCCTCTTCCAACTAGGGAAAATCTACATTGTTGAGAATAAATGAGACTTCAGAGGCGCTATCACATTCGCTATCAGAATCACTATTCAATACCGATTAGATACGAAAAAAAGGTGGGTTAGCGGGTGCTAGGTTGTTCCTGGGCCCCTATTAATTTGATGAAACGAATCAAGTGGGAGTGATAAAATCCACCTGGGGAGCCTATTTTGGGTACCTCCCGAACAAAAGTTCGATTTTTTGAAGGTTTTTTATAGGCTAGGTATCCTAGGGTACATCTGGGGTGGCTGGAAATTTAATGGTTTCCAAGTCTAACGAAGCACAAACGTTTGGTACTTGCAGAATTTCATTTCCTATTCTGGTATTTGAGCAATCGTGCTAACAAATTTTTGCGTACAGCGTACAGCGTACAGGGTACGACACACCCACATTAACAGAGCAAAATAACCACTGTATCGTGCTTTTTGGTGTCGAAAATGGATAGAAAAATAGTTTTTCGGGGTACCTAGGTTTTGGAGTGATTACAATACTTTTACTAACGACATGGGCGTGCGAAAAAGTAATACAAATGAAAAATTCCATTGGTAGAATCATGTTTCACCAGGGTTCAATAATATAATCTATTGGTACTTTTGCATTTCACCAATAGTATTGGCAGGGTTCACCAATTCAGATTTGTCTGTGTTGGTAATTTTCCAATTGGGATGCTAGAAAGAAGTTGTTGGAAACTTTGCCCTAAGATTGCGTTCCTAACTTCTTTCAATGTATTTCTCATGGTTATTTGGGGTGCGCTCATCTACCGATTGTACTGATTTGACATTTAGGGCATAAATTTGATCGAATTTAAAACAAGTTTTTTGCGGCTTTGGCTGTTTATAGCACTGATTTATTAACCTTAAAAATCATTGAAAAGGCTATGTTAAATAAAAAGAATTACATTGGTAATCCCGAACTTTTCCGTACCGTTGGCCTGCGTTGTCCGTAGGTACTTGAAATAAAGGCAGTGAAAATATAATGCTAAAAATAAAGTGAAAAATCGGTCACTTTAACTAAAACTTCGACAATTTTGTATGAGAGGTACCCGTAAACCGATTCTCATTGGCTTTAAACTTCCTGAGGTTTCATTTTTTGGAGAAAAAATTTGATTCTGAAAGTTTCATGTTGATCGCATTTGCAGAAGTTTGGTTTTTGGCCCTCAATTTTTTCCAAGAAAATTTCGACAAAAATTGAGGACAAAAAATCAAACTTCTGCAAATGCGATCAACATGAAACTTTCAGAATCAAATTTTTTCTCCAAAAAATGAAACCTCAGAAAGTTTGAAGCCAATCAGAATCGATGAACGGGTACCTCCCATACAAAATTGTCCAAGAATCGGTATTTTTAGTCAAAATTTTAAAAAATTTGTATGGGAGGTGCCCGTAAATCGATTCCGATTGGTTTCAGAATCTTATTTTTCTCCCAAAAATGGAATTACCCCTTATGTGAATCAACTGATTGTCATCAATGGCTAAACCAATAGTTGATCTTGCCTTGTTGCCACGTTTTCTCCATTCTCGTAGTGCACCTGGAGTCGTTGGTGGATCTTCAGTTAATACATCCCAGATTTCGTCTTTTAGTAGTAGCAGTTCAATTTTTGTCTTCCACGTAAAGTAATTTGTGTTATTAAGTTTTTCGATTTTAATTAGTTTTTCCATTTTTGTACGGAATTGTTGTTTTTTTTTTTAGATTTTTGAAAATTTCTTCCCTTTGTTTTTGGAAAAATTGTTGGAATTCTTTATTTTATTTCTCTACCAAAAGGCCCATAACCAATGTAGAAATAATGAGTCTGTTAGTTTTGATTGATTTTAAAGAACTGAACTTTTATTGACACTTTATTTTATAATTCATTTTTCAATGCCTACTAATTCTAACACCCAGAAAGTTTGAAGCCAATCGGAGTCTATTTACAGGTACCTCCCATCAGAGCTTAAAATAAGGGCTTTCTTTGATTCACATTTTCTGAAATCGAAAAGGGGGGGGGGGTGGAATTCAAAATCCACAGTAGCATAAAAATCAAGAAAGAAAGTTAACGATTTAAAGAAAACCTTGATATGTGTGCAATTCCGTTTATTTATTGTTGTTCCAAACAGTTCCGAATTTGGGTTGAAAATTGGGTAATTATTATCAAATATATTTTGTATTAATGAGATCATATCAAGTAAATGAGCGGCAAAATTCAAATAAACCGGTTGAAACTGCAATATCCATCACATCAAATATATTTGACGTTCGAATGTCGCGAATTTTTTAAAAAAGAGACATCAAATTAATATTTTATCGGTGAATTCCTAATTCACTGATTAGTTTGGCATATTTTGATTCACATTTTTAAATTTTGATTCACCATTTTGGACTTGATTCACTCTTATTTTAAGCCCTGCCTCCCATACAAAAGTGTCAATTTTTTGAGGTTTTCCTTAGGGCAAGTACCCCAGGATCAAATCGAAAATGGCTCATCTTCGAACTTAAACTAAGTTTTTCGAATACAAAACTTTCCAGATTTTGATTATCTCAATTATTTTTTGAGTTATCGTGCTAACAAACAGCTACGACGACAACGACAACGACGACGGCACACAAACGGAAAAGTGTCTCAAAAAGTGGTTTTCTACGCGTTTCATGAGTTTTTATGATGATCTAAACCAATTTTGCGAAAAAAGTTTTCGGGACCAATTTCGGGACCGTCCGTCCGTTCGTCGATCCGGGAAAGTTTGTATTTCGAAGTTTTGGGCATAGGCAATTCATCAATGAACGGAATTTGTACGAAGAGTCGCATTCTACGATGAAATTGCTGCCAAAAATACGCATCTACTGGCTGAAAAAGGCTCACGAAAGACCATATCCGCTCAATTTTTGACGAGCAATCGATTAAAAGTGGTCACAATGCGATCTGAGAGCATTTCATGGTCGAAAAATAGGTCGGATTTAAGTGAATTTTTCAACTTGCTCTATTTTCACTGAAAATGACACCTTTGTTCGGAAAATACGTGAAATAGACCTCTGACGACATTTTGGTCTAAGAAAACTGCTTTTTTTTCGTGAAAATAATGGGAGTCCACGAACACTTGAATATCCATTTCGTTGTCATTTTGGTCATAAATCGGCATTTTGGCATCTGAATGTATGAAATTGAACTTTTGCTCGGGGGATACATAAAAAATGCACTCTCCAGAGCTTTGGTGGTTGGGAACTAAAGGGTGTTTTTTTTTATTTGTTTTTTTTTTTTTTTTTTTTTCAAATAAACGGCACAAATTCCGATATCTTGATCGTACCGCTTGGTTTATTTGATAGATAAATCCTTGCAATTTAATGTCCGACATACAGTTTGGGGATATGACTACCTCCCCTCCTTTTTTACCCACCCCTCCTGAAAGTCCATTTTTGAGCTAATTTGGAAGATTTTCAGGTCATACTCTCACAATTTTATGAATTTTGTTAGACTTTGAAGTGTAAATCGTTTCATTTTTATCTGAGTAAACAAAAGAATTCATGTATCCCCACGGGGAGTAGCCCATAGCCGTAAAATAGGGTCATTTTGTTGGATGATGTACAGATTGCATATTCGGAATTTTGGAAAAAAACCTAATGGGAGACAGTTTCTTCAGTAAATGGTTTTTTTTTAGCTCAAAATATGCTATGATATGGACATTTTATTAAATCCGGCGACCAACCAGACCAATTTTGTCAGAAAAAGTGGAAAAGTTGTTTTTGGGTATATCCCAAATGGCTGTGAATAGAGGCTGCTCGATGAAACCAGATTACTGCTCAAAAAAAGATTTTGTCACTCTGTACTAATGAGTTTTGAGCTAATTCGTATTTATTCCGTTATTTCATGCAAATTTAGGCCAAAACCCGACCATATTTTGAGCACGAAATAACTTTTGTCGCCAATTATAAGCGGGAAAAAGAAAAAAAAAATCAGGTCGAAAAATTTAGTGTCCTGAAGACCCCCCAAAAAGGAGGTGAGGTGGTCATATCCCCAAACTGTATGTCGGACATTAAATTGCAATGAAAACTGAATACAATGGAAAAAAAATGGCTACCAAATGTCAACTCTGTTGTCAAAAAAAAACCCTATTGAAAAAAAAACGTTAAAAAAAACATCATTTAATATTTTTTAATGAAATAATGAGAATCCACAATCGTTTCAACACTCTTTTTATGCTTATTTTGAAATTTAATCATATTTTACCGCATTTTATAATGTGCAATTAGAGGAAATTGGGACTTTTTCAATGGTAGTTGAAATTAGATAGTGCAATCTCCAGAACTTGTGAAATTAGAATGCAAATGTGTTACCCAGAAAATGGCAATTTGCTGATAATAAGACCTTAAAATAGACATACTTCTGGTAAAAATGTATTTTTCCAAAAAAAAAAAAAAAGCCTTACAAAAGTAGTGATATCAGATGAAAAACCTCTAGACGAGGTTGAAATGGAGTGACGCTCTGTGCTTGGATTTACCACTCAAAATGACTGATATCATTTTGAGTGACGCTTTGACGCTGTTTTATCTCTGGGTACGAATTTCAAAAGTGTTTTTCGTATTCACTATTGTGAAAATTTAGTTACAATAAGGAAAAATATCGCGTCACGATTTTTGAATTTAGTCTTTAAGTCAAGCTTTAAAGCGTTTTGCCGTCCAAAAGTCGTGACGCGATATTTTTCCTTATTGTAAATAAATTTTTACAATAGTGAATGCGAAAAACACTTCTGAACTTCGTTCCCAGTAATACAGCGTCCTAGCGTCACTCAAAATGATATCAGTTATTTTGAGTGGTAAATCCACGTACGGAGCATCACTCCATTTTAACCTCGTCTAGAGGTTTTTCATCTGATTTTCTATTCATCGAACTTACATGAAAATATAGAACTGCAGTGGACTTTACATTTTCACCCAAAGGATCTGAATTCGCTGGCACTAGGAATGTACAAGCAAATTATTATGAGTGAATGAAATGAAGTGAAATGAATGAGTGATTTTTTTTACTTTTCTTTGAATTTTGCTTGAATTTTGTAAGCGGGCCTGAATTGAATGTAGTGTTGGCCGTCGAACACTTTCGAACACTTGTTCGACCGTTCGAAAGCATTTAAAAAAATTGTTTTGTTCGTTCGTTCGTTCGAAAGTTTTGTAAAAAATTATTTTTTTTGCTCGTTCGTTCGTTCGAAATTTATGAAAAAAAAATGTTGTTCGTTCGTTCGTTCGGAAATTGCTATGTTCGACCGTTAGGATTTTTACATTTGAAATACATAAGAAGCAATTTTGATTTCTTTGGGTAAGACTGAAGGTACAACGTAATTACCGGTGTTATTACTGAGTAATACCACTGGTAATAATTATTATCGATCAAATTACCGATTAATAAGTAATTACTAAGATGATAGTTATTACCGATTGTTACCGTTAAGTACTTAATTAAACTTTGTACTTAAGCTTAAGTATGAACGAACGAACAACATTTTTTTTTCATAAATTTCGAACGAACGAACGAGCAAAAGAAATAATTTTCAACTTTTCGAACGAACGAACGAACAAAATAATTTTTTACAAAACTTTCGAACGAACGAACGAACAAAACAATTTTTTTTTATATTGTCGAACGGTCGAACGAACGTTCGAAGCCAACACTAATTGAATGGAAGAATCGAAAGTTTATTAACACAGTTCTACCGATTTTTTTTTCGTCTGGCAATTGATAGCGACATACTAGGCGTTTTAGAGGGCCAAAATCTAAAAACAACTGCGTTCTCAGAATATTAAAATTTGCTCAACTTTTTTAAATATCAAATTCGGCGTTAAACCTTTCCAGCAGTATTAAATGCAAAGAGGTATTGAACAAATACCATTTTTCTCCCATTCGTGATGGTTTTATAGACTTGGTATGTACTAATAAAATGTTTGGCGTTCAATTTTAGGTGGAACTAGTCATAATATTTACTCAAAAATTACATCTGATGGGAGCTATGGGGCAAAATGTCGAGAAATTTTAGGTGTATCAGATGTAATTTTTGAGTAAATATTATGACTAGTTCCACCTAAAATTGAACGCCAAACATTTTATTAGTACATACCAAGGCTATAAAACCATCACGAATGGGAGAAAAATGGTATTTGTTCAATACCTCTTTGCATTTAATATTGCTGGAAAGGTTTAACGCCGAATTTGATATTTAAAAAAGTTGAGCCAATTTTAATATTCTGAGAACGCAGTTGTTCTTAGATTTTGGCCCTCTAAAACGCCTAGTATGTCGCTATCAATTGCCAGACGAAAAAAAACATCGGTAGAACTGTGTAATGAATTTTGTGTGAATGAAATGAATGAGTATCTCAAGGCGGATTTATCCACTTTTGAATGAAGCGAAAACGAAAACGAAAACGAATGTGTATTTTGTCAAGGCAGACTTATCCACTCTTGACCGAAACGAAAAAAAGATGAAACGAAAATTTCGCCAAGGCAGAGTTTTTCACACATGCCCGAATATGATTTTTTATTCCTAAAAATGCAGTGGCAGACTGATCCACACACTGAGTGAATTACCAATCTTTTCAAATCGCCACGAAAAAATGGTGAAAATAGCAAAAGAAACGAACGGATTTATCTGCTGTGATTTTCCAATGATTTATTTGCATATTCTTAGCCTATCTAACGGTTTCTGTCGTACGTTGCACCTGCGAATTATAATGTGTCGAAAATGTACAAAAAATGAAGCTAATTTACCTAAAAAACCAAAAAACCTATGTACACAATGCAATTCTCTAGAAAACGTGAGTGCAAAAAATCCCACCAACAACAAGTATTACGAATTTAAAGAGAATGACAAATGTGTCGCCTGCGTGCGCGTCGCCTCTCACGTTGGTGCTGTGTTTTGTTGTTGTTGTTCTGGTGTCTCGATGCTCTTCTTCTCTTGTCTGTTTGTGACGTCATTCGCCGTAACAGGATCTTCTCTTTCAAATTCAATTTATTTATCTATCTGCTATTATTATCAATATTTTGTCTTTCAGATCGACTCCAGCAAATGTGTGCGTCAAATAAGACTATCACTGGAATTTTCAATGATATAGATACGGAAATGTTTTGAACGAGATTTTAATGATGGCTCTTTACATTCGTACAACAGATGGCTAGAATACGTAGGGCCCATGCAAGACCCAAACGACATCTATTGAGTTTTGTAGAAATCATTATGGTACTAACTACTTGGTTCAATATGAGTGGTAATTCTACTTAACAGTAGACTTGACGTGAAGCTCAGCGGCTTTACTGTTACTTAACATACTTTTAAGTTACTCAAACTAACTTAATAGCAAAACGTCAAACCAAATGGTAGTTGTGCTCACTGTTGTATATGCCGGATGCTAGAATACAGCAACGCCATCGTCGACTAAATACCAGCCATAAGTATGAGTGATTTTTATTTACTATTCTTTTGTTTCTGTAAGCGAAAAACCATTATCAAATTTTATTTTCATTCACATTCGCTCAAAGCCATGTTTGAACAGTTGGGATAATGAATTCGTTGGCATTCCGAAAACAACGCTGAAAGGTAGAACTATTGAAATTAATGTTATTTTTTAAATTCCCATAGCATCTGGGTAGCATATCTGTTGACAATCACTTCGTATTTACTTTGTTGCTTTTACGTTTATTTGCCGCTTGCAGAAAAACAGGTGAAGTGTTACGACATAGCTTATTGTTTCATACGTTCATTCAGAAATGTAAATGAAGTAGAAGCGCAGAATAACTCTATTTGCTATGAACTCTCTGTTGCTGTTACCGTGTGAATGGGACGCATTGATTTTCAAGGCCACCATATAACACGTAATGGTCATTTTGCTTGGGTGTTTATTCAACAATAATAATAACTAGCGGATGCCCTGCCCGCTGGGTGGGCCGAAAATATGAAAACAGGTCATCACTCAAAAGGCCATAACTCATGTTTGAAATGTCAAAAGTGAGTGTTTCTTATTTTTCTGCACGTCTACAACTCATTACCTTTCGATTGATATTAGTGCGAGCCAAATCGGATGAGTGGAAATATTATTATTATTATTATTATTATTTCTCTTTATTCGGTATTCGACTTTTGGACTTATACATGCTGCCTCGAGGGCCAATTGATTCATACTTTTTTCTTAAAATAATATTTGAAAATTGTAAATAATTTTTATGTTTTTGCGACGCTATTTTTTAAGTATATATTAAAATTTTCTTTGAAATCATTGTTGTCTTTTATATCACGAATTTCTTCTGGAATTTTATTCCATAGATTTGGTCCACTTATAAATAGTGACGTTTTCTGGAAATTTGTTTTTGACATTTTTATAATTAATTTATTGTTTGAACGTGTATTTATTGTTAATAGTTCATTTAGATATGGTGGTGCTTCTTTCGTAATAATTTTGTTCATAATACTTGCGACATGCAGAGTACGGCGCTCAATAATAGTTTTGAAGAATCTCTATGTGGAGTTATGTTCTCTCGACGATTTACATTTAAGATGTATCGGCGCTACCGAAATGTTCCTGTGGAAATAATTTCTGCCTCAAAAGAAAAAAATCCTATGGAAAATAATTCTGTGGTATTGAGGAAATGAACTCTTCCAGTATTAAATTCCATTATTATTACACAAAAATTATTTCCCACTCAAAAAAACTCAAAAAATCACAGAATCCCACTCAATCGACAATGAACGAATGCATGAATTTGTTTTGCTATTTAATGATTTATTTTTTATTTCATTTTATTATGCTAATATGACAATGAAAATTTCAAGGGAATGATTTCGTATTCAATATATGATGATCACAAATCAAAAATGACTGGCTGTTGCCCAGCCTTCAACATTAATTGGTATGTAAAGCCATACACTTCAATTCTCAAGCCAACACCACGTATGATTGGTGACTTTTTGAAGTCAACTTCAATCGGCAGATCTGGTACAATCTTTTGAAAGATTCCCCGCCGAATTTCACCCGAAGGTGAAATTTGAATGCAATCATTCACCTGAAGAAAGCGGTCACCTTTGAAAAGATGACCATAATAAATCGTTGGAATCGATGGAATCCATCCTTTGAATCAATTGCGATTAATCGATAATAAAAAACCATTTGTTCGAACTGAAACCTAAATCATGAACATGTTCTTTTCTCCACAGCCATTTTTTCCCCAGGAACATTTCGGTAGCGCCGATGTATCTAATCGCAATATTTTGTAACCTTTCAAGTTTTTCGTCATTTCCGATTGTTCCATGAACTCCATAGTTGTGATAGACCACATCCATATAATCAATGATTGGGAGTATCAATGTTTTGTATAATTGTAGTTTTATGTTATGTGGTAGCAACGATTTCAATGGGTATATGGTGTTTAAAGCACCAATCGCCCTTTGTCGTACTATTTTCACATGATCATCATTTGTTATTGTTCTGTTAATTTGATATCCCAAATTTCTTACGTTATCAACAAAATCGATCGTTTCATTGTTAACAACAATTTTAGGCAATAGTATTTTAATACAATTTATGCCAATTGTGTTTCGAAGATATTATGATTAAATTTGTTTTCTTTGGATTCAAATCAATTCCATAGTCTTTACAAAATCGTTCAATGTTTTTTATTTCATCGTTGACTATTTGTATAGTTTCTTTTATTTTGTCTACATCGCATTCAATGTGAATTTGCACATCATCAGCAAAAAGAATGGTTTTGCATTTTTCTATATATTTCGTGATATTGTTTATGAAAATAGAAAAAAGTAGTTGTGAATTATTTTCACCTTGAATAATGCCGTGTGTAATAGTTTGTGAGTTTGAATTTCTGTCATTGTGCTTTAGAACCTGTTGCCAATCTCTCAAAAAGTGTTTGTACCATTGTAGTGAATGATTACTCACGCCAACACTTTTCAAAACTTGTACAGTCGACGTTCGGAAATCTTAAGTAGTTTGTTTTCGCTGACTTAAGATTTCTGAATTCTTAAGTTTTCTGGACGATTCTTTATTTTAGCTTAAATTGCAGTGAAATCAAAGAATAATGCATATATTTACTTTATTTGTGTTTATTCAGAGTTCCATACTGTTTATAAATATATTTTTTGTAATTTGGTTTCGATATCTTGAGCGTTATTCGAGTTCAATTGAGTTCATTTAAAGTGAAAAAAATTATGTCTTCTTAGAAAAAAAATCGCCAAGTTTGGCTTGATTTTGCGGCTTGGAGAACTGCTTTTGAACGATGTCCGAACGCAATTTTAGCAAATGAATCATATGTTTGTTTGCATGTTCTGCATCATTCGCACAATGTTTTATCAAGAGATTCACCGCATCAAACGCTTCACCATATGGAACCGCGATTTCCAAAATTTCGCCGCACACTTTCAAAAATCGCAACCCATGACGACGTTTAAATTTCCTGAACCAGCCATCACTTGCCAAAAAAATCGTTTTCTTTTTTATCAGGATAAATATTTTTGAACAGTTCCTTTGCTTTCGCTTGAAAAATACGGCCATTCACTGGACAATTACGTTCTCTTTGCTTTAAAAACCATTCGTACAGCTTTTTTTCCATTTCCCCATACTCTGCCTTATGCAGAGTTTTTTTGGATGCCTCTTGATATGACTTTGACACAGCCTCGTAGATTTTCTCTTTTTGCTTTTTTATTTGTGAGATTGCGGACTCTGACATACCATAATCCATAGCCAATCGATTTCCTTTCACACCTTCATCTAATTTCTTCAAAATGTCCACTTTATCCTGTAAATTTAATCGTTTTTGTTGTTGTGTTTGTATAGTTTTTTTCGTTGCCATTATTATTAGAGAACACAAAACGAATCAAATATCACAAAAAGAATTTATTCGATGCTAATTGCTGGGCGGCTCGAAACGAAATGACATACGTTCACTTTGACTTCAAATTATGTTGTTCAATCGATACAATGCACATGCACGTTGAAGCAAAGGCTACTGAAATTTTGTGAACGGCAATCAATATCGTTCGCCATAGCATCGACTGTTTACATTAAAATCTAACTGTAAACATACTTACTGCCCGATATTGCTGGTGTCAATAAAAACAACGAACGAGGCACGAGTGTGCGATGTATAAACAGAATTCATCCAAACCTACCATAAGATTTCCAAACGTCGACTGTGTTAGTCTGTTGTGATCAACAGAGCCAAATGCGTTGGTGAAGTCCAGCAGAACCAGGACCACACATTTGCCGTTTGCAATTGAAATGTGTATATCTTCAGTCAATTTAAGAATAGCAGTTGTGCAACTGTGATTAGCTCTAAATCCCGATTGTTCATCGGCAATTAATTTATTATTTTCAATATAATTTGTTAATTGTATGCAACTTACAGCAGACGTGTGCAAGGTCAAAAATTCTAGGGGGGGGGGGGGGGGGAAAAAGATTTTTCCCGGGGGGGGGTTTGGAAATCGATTCTATCTAGTGTAAAACCAGTCTCCGAAAAAAGTGAGGACTAAAAAAAAAAAGGTCCTTACTTTTGAAAATCGATTCTATCTAGTGTAAAACAGTCAAAATTCCACAATGGGGGTCTAAAATTTTGCCAATGGGTGTCGAAAAACAAGTGAAGACCTAAAAAAAAAAAGGTCCTCACTTTTGAAAATCGATTATATCTAGTGTCAATTTTTCCACATCGCTGGGGGGGGTCCACATTTTGGAATCCTATAGGGGGGGGGAAAACGGAAGAACCCCCCCCCCCCCCTTGCACACGTCTGACTTACAGAGGAAATTATCTTTAATAAATAATTTGCGTTGCTTATTGGCCGGAATTGGGAAAGCGATAGAGGGTTTTCAACCTTTGGGATTGGTCTTGCCGAAATGTTTTTTAGTTTTGTTGGAAAATATCCGCGAACAAATGATGAATTTATTATAATTGAAATGGGTTCAACAATATAGTCAATTATTAATTTAAAACACTTTGGCGGTACACCGTCGGGGCCCGTTGCATTACTTTTGATTTTTGAAAATATTTTTCTTATATCTTCTGGCGTAATTAACTCGAAATCAAATTTAGAATTAACACGGGTTAAGTTTAGATTGAATTGTGGAAGGGGTTTCAGTTTTGTGAAATGTTCGTTCAATTTATCAAGATTAACACTATGATTGTTCTTGGGGCAACCAGGGCCCCCAGCCAACTTTAAAGATGAATAAAAGTACTAAACAGTGAATAAACCAACCGGAGTTAAGTCTCATTGTATAGATTGAACATTTCTCTACACGAATGAAAAAAAACATATGCATATGTGTGAGTATGTGTAAAATACAGCCTGCTGCAAAACATGTTACGCTGTTGTTCTTGGGGGACTCCAGGGCCCCATGGCTATTTTATATTATAACTGGACTATGATAAGAGATATTGACTTGGTGTCTATGTCGAAGTTGTAGTACTCAAGCTGCTCTACAACTTTGCCGAAAACACCGAGTCGTTATCTCCTATCAGTTTCGCGGAATACGCGAGAAACCGCAGAAAACCGCGAAAAAACGCGTTTTTTCCTTATCATTTTTCACGGAACTGATAAGAGATAACGAGATGGTGTCTAAGGCAAAGTTGTAGTTCTGGTCGAGTACTACAATTACTCTGATTCATTATTCCGTTATCTCTTATCAATTATGCGTGAAACCGCAAAAAAACCGCGAAAAACGCGTTTTTTTCCTTATCATTTTTTCACGGCACTGATAAGAGATAACGAAATAATGAATCGGAATAATTGTAGTACTCAACCAGAACTACAACTTTTCCTTAGACACCATCTCGTTATCTCTTATCAGTTCCGTGAAAAATGATAAGGAGAAAAACGCGTTTCTTCGCGGTTTTCTGCGGTTTCTCGCGTATTCCGCGAAACTGATAAAAGATAACGACTTGACTTTTTCGGCAAAGTTGTAGAGCAGCTTGGGTACTACAACTTCACCATAGAAATTAAGTCGTTATCTCTTATCAGTTACGCGGAAAAACGCGAAAAACGCGAAAAACGCGAGTTTTTGATAATCATTTTTCACGAAACTGATAAGAGATAACGACTTGGTGTCTATGACAAAGTTGTAGTACTCGACCTGCTCTACATTTCTGTCGAAGAGGCAA
>NW_022601827.1:0-3081 GCF_009176505.1 Sitodiplosis mosellana | reverse complement strand
GAGAGCCACGGCATCGATGCTAAAAGTCACACAATTGCATGCGTGCTATTTGTATTGGTGAGTTTCGTTGGGTTCTCAACGACGCAAGGTGACAATTCATCTCCATTAGTAGCTCTTTTTTGAGCAAATTCAGAGCTCAATTCAAAAAGACGGTTAGACTCATGTAAAATTGTTTTTCTTCAATTTCTAATTTGTCGCCATGGACTTTAACAAAATGCAGTCGAATTGAACCGCTGGGAAAAAATACCAGACTTTATCGTGAGCTTGGCAAAAGTAAAATTTGAATAAGTTTGCTGAAAAAAGTGAACTTGAATTCGTCGCGCGCAAAAGAGAGTTGTATTGTTGTTGTGTTCAAAGCTGAAAAAATCGAAGATCGGCAGGAAGTACAAAGAGTCATATTTGTGTAAAAATATTTTAAGTTGCCTATTTGCGTACGACGTATCCAAATACCGTCTTCGTAAAGATATCGATTGAGTCAGGGATCTATTCTCAGTGGTTCAATTAAGGCTAATGAGATTGCATTCATCATGCGTTTATGCTGAAAAATTAAAAATTTTTAATCAAATGAAATTGCATAGGACCACTGAGAGAGATGAGGGAGAATTTATTCAACTTTCAATGCTTTTGCAATCGGAAGTCTCAGGAAAGTTGTGATGTTTTCTGAAAACTCGGCAAAGAATGAAGCAAATGGAGAATTAAACGGAAATCAATTCAAATCAAGTATCTGTGTGCAATATGAAATGAATTACGCTTTGAATTCGAAACATTATCATAAGCAATGACAGAATCAATTAGAGTGCAGATTTGTAATTGTATCAATACATTTTCCAAATACCATTTGTTTCATTCCTTAGTCGAGGAAATTGCTGTAAAATAAACTCTGAAATAAAGGCCGACTCTCTTCTCTTTTTGTTTCCATTTATTTTGAAATTTGTTTTATTTCAATCGAAAATAGAGCTTAAATCTTAGCATATCCATGAAGTGTTTGTTCGTGAAAGTGGAAGTTCAGTTAATGTGACTGTCTATTCAAAGGCATCGAATGAATAATCGATTTTCAGTTTAACTACTTGTTAATAAATCTAAGCCTTACGTATCAATGCTATAAATGATTTATCACTTCCTCGGTGGACTGTTTTCATGTGTCGATCTGCAACGCTTTTCTTGACAAAGCTTGCTGCACACACTTTGCATTGAATCCGCTCTCCGGTGTGATCTTTTCGCATGTGTGCCTTCAACATGTGTTTGTCTCGGCGATACTTTTTGCACAAATGGCATTGATACCGACGCCAGCCACAGCTATCTTCATGAACCTCTTTTCCATCTTCGGTTGCGAATCCTCCGAAGCACTTGGAGCATTGGAATGGGAACTGGTCGCTGTGTGCTGATGACAAATGTTGATTCAATTTAATCTGGTGGACGAACTGTTTGCTGCAAATTTCACATTCGATCGATCTTCTGGCACCGTGTTTTGATTGCATGTGCGTCTTCAAACTAGACTTGTGAACAGTTCTGTAATGACACCGATTACATGCAAAAAGACTTCGTTGACAGTGTGTTTCGTGTGATTGCTTATCGTCTGGAGTGGCAAATCGTCGGCCACATTTCGAACAAGCATTAGGCAGTTCATCCTTGTGCGCCATGGAATGTCTTTGAATATTAGCGTTTTTTATGAATGATTTGAAACAAATTGTGCACACGAACGGCTTTTCTTCAGTGTGAGTCCGAATATGCCTTTTTAAATCTGATTTGTTGATTGTTCTATATCCACAAGTATCGCATTCGAATCGCTGTGGACTACATAGCTTTTCGTGATCGATGTTGTCTGATTCTTCTTCGAATCTTTTATAACATTTTGAACAGCGAAATTGAGGCTTTGAGTCATGCGTTTTCTTATGCTTGTTCAAATCACCTTTTCGTGCAAAGGACTTCAAACAAACGTCACACTGAAACGGCTTTTCTCCAGTGTGAATACGCAAGTGTATTTTGAGGTTGGAGTTCTTACTTGCCAAATGATTGCACACATGGCATTTGTGCTTCTTTTGCTTTTTGGCCACTTGATTCCTGGGAATCGTTCGTTTGTAGCTTCCATTCCGTGTCTTCTTGCTGTCGACGGGTTCTGGTGGTTGAACATCGATTGCCTCTTCGTTGTCATCATCATTGGCGTCGGCACTTTCATTCGATCGTTCACATGGTGTCGAGTCCTTTTCTTTGTCCGTCTCTTTTTCTTCACATTTGATTTCATCTTTGATCTGATCGAAGTCATAAGCAAAGTCGATCGGCCCTTCGTAATTTGCACGATATCTTTCCTCAACTCTGGGCCGTGGTATGTTCATGACATCGTAGCCGTCGTTTGGCTCTTCCTTAATCACCAGCTCTTGCTTGACTTCAAACTTTGCACACTTTGTTTTGCGCTTACTACATCGACCAGAAACACATTTGAACGGGTTCATTTTCTGTTGGTTCCAGGAGAAAAAATAAAATATAGATGAATGAATTGACTCAATGCAAACCACGTGTGTGAGCATCACGTGTGTGAACAAGTAAAAATCCACACCAAATCTACAATTCTGTTTTATGCAATTTTTTGAAAAGTTTTATGAATATTCAATCGATCTGCGACTTTTCACAACAGGATCACAAAATCCAACGCCCAATACTGAAATAAATAACAAAAATGTTCCTCCACTTACGCCTGTCGATGTCTTTTTCCTGCTGAACGTGAAATTGATTTTTTTCTGCGTATCGTCTTTTCCAAAATGTCTGCCTCACTCGGTGACTCATTGAACAATGGCAAACTCAGCATATCCTACGGCATTGATACTTCGATGCAAACGCTCCTCGTTTGTGTTAGTGACTTTCGTTAAGTTGACAACATCGCCATATGCACACACTTCATGCCGATTAGTACCTCACTTTTGAGCAAATTCATCGAGTTCAATTCGAAAATGTCCGTTAAATTCATTTCTTTTTTATCAAATCTGTATTAGTAACACATTTCATACGGAATTATGATCATTTTGTCTTTCGAATAACAAAATTCATCATGACACGAAGAATGCTCAATGAGCAAAAGATATTTAA
>NW_022601826.1:0-2533 GCF_009176505.1 Sitodiplosis mosellana | reverse complement strand
GACGCTTTTCATTTTCCTGGCGCAATCGTTGAGTTTCTTGTACTAAAACTTCACGCAATGGTTGAAAATATTCAAGAATAGCATCTGCCGATACTTCAGTCTCGCCCGTCATAATTTTTAGTGCTTCTGACCAATGTTTGCTTGAGCCAAGCTTAAGTCCATCACTAAATTGAAATAAATCATAAATGAAACAATTTCAGAGGGATTCAAATCTCACTAAAGTGTCTTACGATAATCGCTTTCCAGCTTCCTTGGATTTGTAGAAGTCACATGCATACAATGGTACGTTTGGATTTTTGGGATCATATTGACCAGCTTCAATACAAAGCGCCTTGTAAAATGAAAATTCCAATATGTGTGATATGAAGTACGAGATGTATTGCGAATCGGCAGGTACGTGGAACTTTGCACCAGGATCAAAAGCATTTTCACTTCGTTCAACTGGCGGTGTTACTTTTTGGTATTGTTTTCGTAACTTCCACCAATGTGAGTTCCAATTGTTAACGGAGACTTTACCGCTGAATGCATCCCAACGCCATTTATCAATTAACAAACCGAATGGAAGGAAAGCCACTCGCCCCAATGCTAGAAAAACATACATACGAAATCCAATTTAACCGGTGTTAAGGCAGTTGTTTTCAATTGCTTTAATGAATGTAACTTTCTTTTTAAAAACTCATCGCTATCTTCCTACATACCTTCCATATACAAAGCGTTTATGTCATTCTCCTTGGAGGTAGTATATTCGTCGAGCAAACCAATCTTCACCAAATGCCTTGGATTCGCGACCGACAACGCAATTGTATCTCCGACGGCCTCATGAAATCCGGGATTCGCTCCCGCTCGGAAAACAGTCGGTTGATCTTTGTATTGAATGAAATACTGAATGTGGCCTGTGAAAGAAAATGTTTGTTGAATATATTGATGATGGTTCTCTGCATTTCTGAAAAATGAATTCCCAATTTTCTTCGAGGATTTTCGCTCAATCTTCATCCATTGAAATTAAATAAAAATACAGGTATCTCTACAAACCCATTTCGTGATGAATAACAATTAAATCTTCTTGATTGATGTTCGTGCACATTTTGATACGAAAATCTTTGCCGTCGTAGAAATCCCAAGCGGATGCGTGACATTGAATGGTTCTGTTGGTCGGTTTGGTAATTACTGATTTGCCGGTGTAGCTCATTTTATTCGATGGTAAGCCCATGCTCATGTAGAAATCATTTGATGTTTCGAACATTTTGAATGCATCATATTTGAGTTCCTTCATTTTCTCTGTGACATCGATTATTACTCCACCCTTGAACGGCTTAGTTTCTTTATATAAATTTTTCCAACTTTGTGCCCACATGTTGCCAAGCAAATGTGCTGGTATGTTTTCATCATTGAGATCAATTTTATCACCTGGCGATCGAAATTATTTGAATATGACAACTAAGAACTCTGACTAAGAATTATTGACGCTACTGAAATGGTGCTAAAAGTATTAATTAGAGAGATATTTACCATAAATTGCAACTAATTTATGTCGCATGTAATTGTGTAGATCATCGTACAGTGGTTTTGCTTTCAGCCACAATGCATCTACATGCTCTTCGAACTGTGGATCTTCGAATGCATCTTTCCAGTATTCGGCAGCATTCTTGAAACCGTTTCCTTTACCGACTTCATTCATTAGACCAACGTAGTCTTGATAGCTAGCTCTCATTTTAGGTCCGGTTGCATCATGCCATTTGACCCACAAATACTTTAATTCATCGTAATCTCTTGATTCGGCAAAACGTGCAGTTATATGCGGATCCAATGTTAAGCGATTTGGATCGTCATCAGCGCACGTTTGGACTGTGTACGGGCAAACCGTTGCCGAATTATAAACTGTCGTCATATCAGTTATTGTATTCGTCAACTGAATCGAAAATCAGATGAAATTATTATTTGAATTATCGGCGAAAAAGATGTTTGAAGAAGAAAATAATACACATACGAGATCCAATTTAGCTGGTGACAAGGCAGCTGTTCCCAATTGCTTTAAGAAATGCAACTGCCTTTTTATAGACTCATCATTGAAGCTAGATTCTTGCGCATCTTTCCAGTATTTGTCGAACCATTCACGGATAAACTTTGCACTTTCACCTACCTCTTTGGTCTATACATCATTGTTCACAAGGGTTTAGAAATACAATATCGATTTAATTGAAAGTAGAAACAATCCGTATTTTGGATCGATGATTCTCTCACTCTGTTAATACCCATATAGATTTGGTATTTCAGCGTGCGAACCAAACGATTAAGGTTGGAAATATGACATGCTATCTCACCAGTTTTTCTTCCTTTTCTTTGTTTCCTACATCGGTGGCAACATCCCAACTGGCCAATTCGACACGGTTAAACACTACCGATGCCTTTGTATTGTATTCATTTAAAATTTTGGTCATATCAGCTTCAGAGATGGTCGAGCCATCATCAATCTTCGGAGAGGCTTCAATGGATGGGGGAGATAGCGTGAAAATGACTGAAAACAGCAAACACC
>NW_022601825.1:0-1345 GCF_009176505.1 Sitodiplosis mosellana | reverse complement strand
TAGCGGGCCGGTATTCGTGGTGGTTGATCAACGACGGGCGAGTGAACGGGTGATTTTATGGTCGAATGAGATAAATTGCCGTTACTCGGAATGGGAGATGTGGGCAACGGTGGCGGCGGTGAGGATTTCAATACAATCGACGTTGGTTTTGATAGTTCATTTGTGCCAGTTTGGGCCAATGAAACGGGCTCATAGTCCTGATACTTTGATTTTGGCGATGGCTTCGGTGGAACGGGTTTGCCATTATTTTCCGTGCCCGGAATGGATTTTCGTGGCGGTTTCAATGGTGTTATTTTCATATTGGCCGGCGGTATGCTTGATGTGGTCGATGTGTTAATGGAAATATTATTCAATGAATCGGTCGATGATAAAAATCCGTGCAACAAATGACTATTTTGACTCTGTGTGCTATCCGAATAGTTTTGATTTGGTGACGGTGGCAATGGTGAACGTGAGCCAGCCTCCATCGATAGAGCCGCATTAAATTGATGTTCGCCACAGTCTAAACTGCCAATCGTATCGCCGTTGATCAGTTTTTTCATTGATTTCATTTTGGCTGCCATGCACCGGAACACTTCTTGTGGATTTGTGTGCTGAAACTTGAATTCACCTTCGCCCGTATCACATTTTCGTCCCGCTTCAAACGTGAATTTACCATCACGATATCCATACTTTCGAATGTATCGATACGGCCACTGTGTGACCAAAATCACTCCGTTCATATCAAGAAATTTCAATTGAATTTCCGTCGCCGTTAGTTGTAGTGTGAATGTGGTCGGTATGGGTTTATTAGGTTCTATATGTAAATTTTTCTCGATGGTATATTTGAGCTTGGCTGAATCGGCCGTTTGTAAATTTACGGTGAATATGCCATCCGAGTACGAGGTACAGTAGAGATCATTTTCCTCTTCCCTCACCGAATTAGTGCGAGACAGTAGATTTGTTTTGTCATTGAACGCAACACTTTGCAGCGCTTCAATCCATTGCTTCAGATCTGCCTCGTTGAGAGCGAACAGTGTGCATGTTTCGTTTGTCTTTTTAACGATATTGATTTGATTGGTTGGCTCTTGTGTGATTTTTACACAATTTTCCAATGTGACAATCTTCGGATTTTTGTCATCCTCCTTGTCCAATATCTCCAAACGTTCAATGCCATGCCGACTTGCCCGGAATAAAATACAGTGTTTTTGCAGTTTCTGTGGAAAGGCAACGGACAAAGAATACATTTCAATTAGAATGGTGTTAAAATTGTGGTTATGCCAATTAGATAATGGCTAAATAAAAATTGGAATCACATGCACGCAACAGTCGAAACATGATTTGAATACGTAAAATGAAATCCATC
>NW_022601824.1:0-1222 GCF_009176505.1 Sitodiplosis mosellana | reverse complement strand
GACATCGTGACAATTCGTACGATGTTATTTTAACCAAAACGTGCAAATTTTGTAAATTTTTATTCGCCAAACAAAATTATTTTCATCGATTGTGAGAGATAAATTGTATTCAAAATTATTGTTTTTTTTTATTGATTCATGTTTTGGCTCAAACTACTCTTTATTGGTTAATTTACAATTAAACATTTACATTGAATAGAAATGTCACACTGTTATATAGCTGCTTCAAAATACAAATTAAAAAAAAAATTCTTGAAATCAAAAAAAATTTCATTTATATCTAGATGCGGAAGTAGAATAAGGTCTTCTTAATGTTTTATGACTAAACGATAGTGGTACATGACTAAAATACATGAGTGCTTGTTCAAGACAGTTTTCGATTTATTCTCCTTCTTCTCTCTAATCTCGCTAATGGAAATGGTAGCGATATGCTTACACGTCTTTTATTTGTTGATGTATGGCTAGTGTTTAGTTTATTTTTAGCTTCAATTTCTCATAGAAATCAAACTTGATTGGATTTATTGACAATGGCATAATTGAGGCCATTGAATTTTCGATGATTGACGAGATCGTCGGCGCTAGACGAGGTTCCGATGCCGATTGTATTTGAATCGTTGGATGTTGGTGATTTCGGCGACGAATTGATATTTGTTATTGGTTTTCGAAGTACCCCATATCCCATATGACTGTCGTCGGCCAAACGATATGGCTTCGGTTCAATCGTTGGCTTGCCATTGTTGGTGGTCGACGTGGTGGTGTTGGTAGCGTTGGTTGTAATCGTTGCACAATCGCCAATAATCTCATAATCATTCGATGTGATCGGTTGCGATGTTTGCTTCTTGTATGCCGGCGCTGTAATTGTCACAATGGTTCGATAGTCATTATTTGGATTGATTGGCTTCGCTTTTGGTTCAAAGTTGAGCGTATCGTAGTCGCCATTTTTCTTTCTCGTCGACAATAATTCAGCTTCATATGCAGTCATAGTGACTGGCATTTTGCGAGCCGAACCGAACTCCTTCTGAGATTGCGATCGTTGCCAAACGAATTCGGTAATTTCATCTTCAATTGTGCTCGAATTTTCCGTATGTCGAACATCATTTACGCCCAACGTTTTCCAAGCGCTTGTAATATTTTCGATTTGCTCATAGTTTCGATCGTCGTGAATCATACTTTCGTAGCGGGCCGGTATTCGTGGTGGTTGATCAACGACGGGCGAGTGAAC
>NW_022601823.1:0-4730 GCF_009176505.1 Sitodiplosis mosellana | reverse complement strand
AATGCGATGATCTTCTACGACACCCTGTGATGCTATTTCCTCTCTGCTTTTGACAGCACACATTTCGCAAGCGCTCAGCTAAACACACATTTGGACTTTCACTCACATTCGCAGCAAAGAGAACCAGAAAAAAAAACAAACAAACAAAACTCACAATGCTACACGAAATTAACTCTGGTGAGCAACAATGTGTCCAACACAGACATACATACATAGGTACATACACATATATACACTCGCTCGCGCTCACTGCAAAAAAAGGAACTGAAGCAACAGGCCAACAACAATAGCATCAGATGAATAAAACAACAACAACAACAGCATTCAATACACACATCGATAGAGCGAGAGGAGAAAAAGTTACGGAATTTAAAATGTACACGTCAAAAGATATCACGAAAAAATTGTACTGGATACTAGAGCACTGATCAAAATCGAATAATTGTTTCGTCATGTAATCAGAACCTTATTCGTCCCCTCTAATTCTGGTGATTAGGCTGCATATTTGAAATGTGACACTTAAATTCCCATTATAAATGGAAATGAATTTTATTTCTAATTTTCAAACCATTGAGCGAACAAACGACCTGATCTTATCAATTGTTTAGTTATCATTTGCGTCATGAACCGTGTTTGGGAAAGTGTGATCGGTTTCGAATGAATCCACACGGAAAACCATTTACCTTTTTTGATATTCGATTGAACGATGAGAACGATTGCGGCGATACGTTTAATGTGCCTGACAGCACTGGAACTTCAACATCCATTTTTTATCACAAACGCCGGGACTTTTTTCACATGTGTCCAATTTGGTGTGTATCAGTTGCCAAATTCTCGATAAGTTGTTGCGCTGGTTTCGTTTCGTGCTTGCTTTTTATTTCCTTCTTTGTTCAATTGTACTACTATCCCACGATTGATTCACTGAAACTTCAATTCGCAAAATATTTAAACCACAATTTTATGGTTCTTTATCACGCGCAACAATACTTGGAATTTTTTTTTGGTTTGCAGTGTAATCTAAAATAATTGGCCGCTTGTTGTCATTAATCTATAGACAGTTCACCCACACTCACTCACAAAATGGATGATTGCATTTGGAGAAAAACTCAAATCAAGTATCGAAAATTGTTTGCGTTTGTTTGTTTGCTGCACAGTGTGGCGATAGTCACAGTTGTTAATGTTTTCAATAAGGCACCAACCAAATAATAATGGCCGTTTTGATCGGGACTTGCAGTCACACACAATATATTTTAAAAAATGTTTCTGTTGTTTTATCGACACACACGTACACACTCGACTTAAAGCACTGTTTTATTTTAGCACAACAAAAGAAAATATGGCACGAACAGACAGATTAAATGCATACGCAAATTGACCAGCCAGCCACCCAAAAAAGGCAAACAGCAAAAACAAAACCGATGAAGAAGAAAAAAATAAAATAAAAAAAACACGATACATAAAATTAATTTTGCATTTGAGTTTCAACTTTTCTCTTTTCCTTTTTTTTCGTGCTGTCACTTTGGTGTATTTGGCGTGTATAAATTCGTCGTTCGGTTTCAGTCTTTGTGTGGAGCTATGTTTTCTCTTCTCTTCTTTTTTTCCCTACCTTTCCCTTCTCTTTCTCTCTCTTTTTTTTCTGTTCGCCGTCGCCGCCGTCGTCGTTCGAGTTTTTGCTCGTTTTTGTTTGTTATATGCGTATTTTTTCACATGTATTTTCGTTTGAGTTCTTTATATTTCGCTTCGTCTCCGTTGTGCACATATACATGCACACACTTAACACTGATCGATTTATTGGTTTCTTCTACACATTCACATTCGCTCCAGTATGTGATTTAGCACTCGGGCTTTGTTCACAACCAGTCAAAATATTTGCCCAAGAACCGCGCTCGAGACAAGCCAATTGTGCATTATGTATTTTGATATTGAACTTAGCCAATTTAATTACACAGTTCACACACCGATTAGTAGCTATTGTGCAAGTAGCTAGGCGACGAAACCACGACCAAATTCCGTGGAAAACGTTTGAGTGTCTAATTTTGTTGTTTTTCTATTGTTTGATTAGATTGTATGATGTTGCGCCTTCGCTTGTTTTTATTTATTAATTCTCATTTGACTTATTTTCTGCGTTTAGGTTCTAGTCGTAAAAATTTCTGTTGTTGTTGCTGCTGCTGCTGCTGCTGCTGTTCAACGTCGTCGTCGATTCGATTTGGTTCTGTACTGTGTACGCGGGAGTGTACAACACACTTGCACCGATTTTGTTAAATACTTGCTCAGTCGCAACACACTCAACTCGATTTGAACACGATCGAAATCGAAATGTACGACTTATCTGGTTCTGCTAAGGCTCTCGGCTCCAGTACACTCATACCGTTCTCTCATTCTCTCGTTTTATCTCTTTCATACGCTGTTTTTTCTGTCCAAACATGCTCTCATGTGTGTAACTTAGCTCACAGCGACACACATATCCTCACATATTCACAAACACACTGTTTGTCACACATATCGTCAATTTTACTGGTCTACACTGTTCGAAAATCAATGCTCTTTTTCAAACATATGTGATCGACTCAGAATCGGTTTCGTACATTTCTTTTTTCATTCCATCGACTACTCTCTTTCAATTAATACCAACAACTCTCAATCAACAGTACAATTTAGACACTTGCACCATCATAAATTTGTGATGATCCACCAAATCAGCTACTTTTCCGGAGTGTGCCAATTTCGAATGGCATCTTCTTCAGTCCATTCAACCATTTCATTCGAGAATCTATTGTATCACGCAGATAAAAGTATCACAGACCTATATTCAAATGATGACTTTCATTACCTTTTTTAGGCATCATTATAGTATGATTCATCAACAATCATACTCTTGTCATAGTCAACATGGGCATTGTTTCAATCTTAATGCATTCGCTTCATTCGTTGAACGCTCAGACGAAACGGGTCAGTTACATAATACGAGAGAACGATAAGAATATGAATCACGCATTGTTCCGCGGTGTTAATGGAGATCGGCCATCGGAATGCTACTATCAATTTAAATAAATTGGAGCGTGCCCTAGAGCAGTACAACAGGAAATTACACCGCATTTTTTCCGGATAAAATCATTGCTTCAAACTCTTTGACAGAAGAAGAATAAAATTATCAACGTTTGATTGCAATAATCTTGAATTTTCGTAAAAACAAGAGATTATTGCTCAACAAGAATACAACTAAGCAATTAGACACTGCAAATGTTGCGCATTATACAAGGTTGATAAGATATTTCTAGAAGAAATTTATTCTTATACTGTAATCAGTATGATGCGTCATGTGGGGATCCCTTTGACTTGCTAATTGTATATATTTCACCCAATTTACAATGAGAATGATAACATTGTAAGCTGAACAAAACTCGCCTTGATGCTTGACTTCTTCTTATCAAAAATGTAATGAGTTTAGTGGTGTAATGAGCGGTGATTACCAATTTGTTGACGCATGCGGTGAATTTATATAGATTTTATATTCATTCATGAGATGTGTACAAAATGATAGGAGCCAGAACAGAAGCAAAGCGAGGAAAGCAACTGACGTCTGAATTTTGTATATATGCATTCAATATTTATATTAGTTGCTTTTTGCATACGTAAAAACTGGGTCAGCGACTGGAAACGTTTGGTCAAGCTTCACTTGGGTGAGTAGAAATAATAGAGTAGCCCGTAAGCAGAGTCTAGTAGGCACTATCTCTACACCCATTTTATGATTTATGTACGGAAACTACCCCAAAATAAAACGATTTGGTATTTCTTGGTCAATTTTTATTTGACATCAACCAAACCGACATCGTTGAGCTACACAACGTTTGCAGTTCCTATGCAGCAAGGAAATTAATGGCACCAGTTTATGATTTAGTCGCGACCATAAAGCAACAAAATGTGGTGTTGGATAAATACAATTAAAGGCCATATGTTGAATGTTCCTTCTAGGGGCTTCTATGTCGGTTTGTCATTCGGATTTTTATTCACAAATTCGCGCTCAGTGCCATGCATTCACAACGGTGCCATATGATTTCTATGTAAACATTCGCACTCGCATTCGTATAGAATACGTATTTCGCTGTTCTCGAACGTTCTCACGAATGCGAGTGCGAATGTTTACATAGAAATCATATGGCAGCGTTGCGAATGCGTGCACAAACACGAATCAATTAATTGAATTATGTAGTCACAAGTTCGCTGTCATAGCCGCATTTGTCGCATTCGCAAACATTCGAATTTTTGTTCTGAAATGCGAATGCATTCGCAGCATTCGCGAGAGATAAATCCCCTTAGTGTTTCTTAACGTAAATATTGAGAAACAAATACAGAACACTTGCATCAGTTGTTTATCTAGAGACAGAAACGTGAACGGTTTCAATGTGAAGTGAGGCAAAATAATAAGCCGGAGCGGAAATCATGTAAACATCGAAGTTCTGCTCAACGATTTCCACTCAAGTCGATAAAAACAAAAACAAACGATCATTGTACGCGTACGGAAAAGAGTGGAAACGGCACCACAAACGAAACAAAGACTAGAAGAGAATGACATGTGGAATAAAACGGAGAAAAATACCGAGTCATATTGGCAAACTGAGCAAAAACACACACCGACTTCGTTGTATATTGAATCCACTCAACGTCACACTTTAGTTGAACATTGACATCGTGACAATTCGTACGATGTTATTTTAACCAAAACGTGCAAA
>NW_022601822.1:0-1078 GCF_009176505.1 Sitodiplosis mosellana | reverse complement strand
CATGCCAATGTTTATGTGATATAAAAGAAAAAAGTCGATTTTTATGAGAAATCGACCCCCTTAAATTTCACACCAAACGCGATTTCTCAAAAATCAGCCCGACAATCTTTTACTAAACTAAGCGTATGTAGCCGGCTACTATACCAACAAAATGGCATATGCCACATATCCGGGAAAATTCGTATTTCGAAGTTCTGGGCATAGGCAATTCATCAATGAACGGAATTTGTACGAAGAGTCGCATTCTACGATGAAATCGCTGCCAAAAATACGCATCTACTGGCTGAAGAAGGCTCACGAAAGACCATATCCGCTCAATTTTCGACAAACAATCGATTAAAAGTGGTCACAATGCGATCTGAGGGCATTTCATGGTCGAAAAATAGGTCGGATTGAAGTGAATTTTTCAACTTGCTCTATTTTCACTGAAAATGACATTTTTGTTCGGAAAACACGTGAAATAGACCTCTGACGACATTTTGGTCTTAGAAAACTGTTATTTTTTCGTGAAAATAATGGGAGTCCACGAACACTTGAATATCCATTTCGTTGTCATTTTGGTCATAAATCGGCATTTTGGCATCTGAATGTATGAAATTGAACTTTTGCTCGGGGGATACATAAAAAATGCACTTTCCAGAGCTTTGGTGGTTGGAAAATTATATGTTTCAATGAAGTAATGGGTCTAAAATTACTTCAAAACTCTTTTAATGGATATATTGAAATTTAATCACATTTTACAATGTCCAATAAGGGGAAAATGAGACTTTTTAAATGAAAGTGGAAATTTGCTATTTACAAAACTTGCGAAATGTGGATGCAAATGTTTTACCCGAAAAATTACAATTTCCCAATGATAAGACCTTAAAATAGACACATTTCTGGCAAAAGTGTATTTTTCCGAGAATAATTGCCTTACAAAAGTAGTGATATCAGATGAAAAACCTCTAGACGAGGTTAAAATGGAGTGACGCTCCTGTGCGTGGGTTTACCACTCAAAATGACTGATATCATTTTGAGTGACGCTTTGACGCTGTATTATCTCTGGGTACGAAGTTCAAAAGTGTTTTTCGCATTC
>NW_022601821.1:0-1216 GCF_009176505.1 Sitodiplosis mosellana | reverse complement strand
CAAGCCAAATATCAAAAATGCCAGTTTTTTGCCAGGGGGTGGTCTGAAGTGTCCAAGAGAAGCTCCTCCTCGCCACCTTTCCAAAGCCGGTCTAAGTGCCCCGATTGGTTCAAAAACGAAAAAGTTATGGGCATTGGCAGTTTGACCATGGTTTTTTATGAAAGTATTGATTTGTGCGTCCGTCCGTCCGTCCGTGTGTCCGGAAACTATTTGACCCCCACAGATTCCGGTGCCGATATACCTGAGCTGTAGCTGGTGTCGGGCCACATCGAAACCCGTCCTCAGATTCACATTTGCATTACAGGAGAGCTGGCTATGGCTCCACTAGCCTGCATGTATACGATTTTTTCAAGTATTTATTTCGCACAATAGATCAACTCAGACACCCATCGGGCAAACTCAGCTCGTTATCATTTGAGAAGACCTTCAAAAAGTTCCATACACACATGCCGACGTTTATGTGATATAAAAGGAAAAAGTCGATTTTTATGAAAAATCGACCCCCTTAAATTTCACACCAAACGCGATTTCTCAAAAATCAGCCCGACAATCTTTTACCAAAAACTGAGCGTTTGTAGCCGGTCACCATACCAACAAAATTACATATGCCACATATCCGGGAAAATTCGTATTTCGAAGTTCTGGGCATAGGCAATTCATCAATGAACGGAATTTGTACGTAGAGTCGCATTCTAAAGGGTGTCCCAATAGGGACGCAAAAAGTTTTTCAATAGGGATTTCATGATGGATGCCCCGATCTGTCAAACTGGAATGTCAGTTTGAAGCGTCCATCTATACCATTTATAACCATGTCAAAATTAAGTAAAGATCAACGCGTTCAAGTCGTTAAATCCCATTACGAAGATGGGTCTATTTTGCAAAATACGTTTCGTGCAATTCGTGAATTTTTCGGCCGAAATAATCGACCAAATGTGTCCACCATTAGTCGCCTGGTGCAGAAATTTGAGCGTACTTAGAGGTGTCAACGGACACGGACAAAAATTCGGACAATAGTGTCCGTCCGTCCGAAAACCGAAAAAAAAATTCGGACGTCCGGTCCGAATGTCCGAAAACCAAAAAAAAATTTCGGACGTCCGGTCCGAATGTCCGAATTTTTTTTCGGACGGACGGACGGACAAGGGGTTTTGTCCGAACTTTTCAAATTTTTTCGCTGTATTATCTCTGGGTACGAAGTTCAAAAGTGTTTTTCGCATTC
>NW_022601820.1:0-5596 GCF_009176505.1 Sitodiplosis mosellana | reverse complement strand
AGTCGATTTTTATGAAAAATCGACCCCCTTAAATTTCACACCAAACGCGATTTCTCAAAAATCAGCCCGACAATCTTTTACCACAAACTGAGCGTTTGTAGCCTACTATACCAACAAATGGCATATGCCACATATCCGGGAAAATTCGTATTTCGAAGTTCTGGGCATAGGCAATTCATCAATGAACGGAATTTGTACGAAGAGTCGCATTCTACGATGAAATCGCTGCCAAAAATACGCATCTACTGGCTGAAGAAGGCTCACGAAAGACCATATCCGCTCAATTCTCGACGAGCAATCGATTAAAAGTGGTCACAATGCGATCTAAGGGCATTTCATGGTCGAAAAATAGGTCGGATCGAAGTGAATTTTTCAACTTGCTCTATTTTCACTGAAAATGATATTTTTGTTCGGAAAACACGTGAAATAGACCTCTGACGTCATTTTGGTCTTAGAAAACTGCTATTTTTTCGTGAAAATAATGGGAGTCCTCAAACACTTGAATATCCATTTCGTTGTTATTTTGGTCGTAAATCAGCATTTTTGCAATTGAATGTATGAAATTGAACTTTTGCTCGGGAGATACATAAAAAATGCACTTTCCAGAGCTTTGGTGGTTGGGAACTAATATTTTTTAATGAAATAATGAGAATCCACAATCGTTTCAACACTCTTTTTATGGTTATTTTGAAATTTAATCATATTTTACCGCATTTTATAATCCCGTGTGCAAATAAAGTGACTGACAGTCAGTTGTATGTAGCTGCAAATAACTAGAACTGGCTAAGTTGGTTGAATTCAAGAATGTTGTATAGAAATAATCACTTTTAGTTATTCTTTCAGCCAGCCGTCTAATTTCGGACTTTTTGGATACTAGATGACTATAACTGAAGTTGACTACAGTCGAATATTTTGTTCGAGATAATCACTTTTAGTAACTGATAGTCAGCCAAAAAGTCCGAAATTAGACGGCTGGCTAGTCAGTCACAAATTTTTCACACGGGATGTGCAATTAGAGGAAATTGGGACTTTTTCAATGGTAGTGGAAATTAGATAGTGCAATCTCCAGAACTTGTGAAATTAGAATGCCAATGTGTTACCCAGAAAATTGCAATTTCCTGATAATAAGACCTTAAAATAGACATACTTCTGGTAAAAATGTATTTTTCCAAAAAAAGCCTTACAAAATTAGCGATATCAGATGAAAAACCACTAGACGAGGTTGAAATGGCTGACGCTCCGTGCGTGGATTTACCACTCAAAATGACTGATATCATTTTGAGTGACGCTAGGACGCTGTATTACTGGGAACGAAGTTCAAAAGTGTTTTTCGCATTCTCTATTGTGAAAATTTATTTACAATAAGGAAAAATATCGCGTCACGACTTTTGAATTTAGTCTTCAAGTCAAGCTTTAAAGCGTTTTGCCGTCCAAAAGTCGTGATGCGATATTTTTCTTTATTGTAAATAAATTTTTACAATAGTAAATGCGAAAAACACTTTTGAACTTCGTTCCCAGTAATACAGCGTCCTAGCGTCACTCAAAATGATATCAGTCATTTTGAGTGGTAAATCCATGCACGGAGCGTCACTCCATTTCAACCTCGTCTAGAGGTTTTTCATCTGATATCTAATCTACTTTCAACAAACTTATAATCATATATCAAATATCAAACTTATAAGTATCATGTCTGTTCGTCAAATATCACGTTGTTGTCATTAGCTGGTTGAACGACTGCTAGCTACCACTGGAACAAACAAAAATTCACCAGTCTCTATCATCTATTCATTCGACGTAAGTGACGAATGAAATGATAATATTTTGTCAAGTGCTTAATAATTTCAGTTTTACTTATTAAGTAATTTTGGTTTTATTCATACATTCGTGCTGTGATTTCAGTCTGTTCATTCAATTTAAAGTACAAATAAAATGACGGTGAATAGTAAGGAAACGGGCGTTTTAAATATAGCTGTTATCGGTGCTGGACCATCTGGGCTTACTAGTGCAAAAAAATGCTCTCGAACAAGGACACAAGGTGGACGTTTACGAAAAGGGTGCGGCGCTTGGTGGAACGTGGGTGTATACTGATGAAACGGGCAAAGATGAATACGGTGTAAATATTCACAGTGCGATGTATGAGGAACTGAGGTGCGTTAGAATCAATCATTTTATGGTTTAAATTCGACAAGTTTTGATTTATTACTTTCGAATAGAACGAATACACCGTATCAAGTAATGGAATACCCCGATCACCATTTTCCAAACGGAACAAAGTCGTATCCAAGACAAAAAGACGTATTAGACTACTTAAATTCCTATGCTGATCGTTTTGACTTGAAGAAACACATACGATTCCATCATTTGGTTGAAGAAGTTGTTTCATTAAAAGACGACAAGTGGAAAGTAACTGTTAGAGATATGCAGAACAAAAAAACGAAGTCAGAAGTGTATGACGTGGTTTTTGTTTGCATCAAAATATATTCTTCACCAAACTATCCACAAATTGAAGGTGCCAGCGAATTCAAGGGAAAAATCATGCACAGCCACGATTACAGAAAAGCCGAAGCTTTCCATGGTTTGAATAATTTACGTATTTTAATTGCAAAATCTCAAGCCCATTTTTCGTTTAGATTCCGATCAGATAGTTTCATACACATCCTTGATCGAATTTATTTCCAGTGATAGGCACATTCATTTATTTGGTCTCTTGAAATAATCAACCCAGCATTTGATTATATTGATAATTTTTGACTGTTTGATTTCAACAGGGGAGAATGTTCTTGTCATTGGTGGTGGACCAAGTGGTATCGATTTAGTAATTCACCTTGCAAACACTGTGAACCAAATAACGTTGAGCATATGTGATCAAACGGCCTTTGGGTATGAATCGCTTAGAGATGAATTCGGGGATATTGTTTCACTAGAAAAAGAGGTAACACGTTTGACACCAAATGGAGCTAAATTCGAAGATGGATCACAACAAGATTTCAGTGTGATCATTTATGCAACAGGTATTTAATACACTAATACATAACTGATAGCATGTAATTGCAGGTCGTATTCGTGACAAACGCGAACGACCACGAATACGATCGTTTGTTCACAACTACGCTGCGTGTACGTGTGTATCGCACAGTGTGCGATAATCTATTGAAAAATAACTTTTACGTGTTTGACGCACAACATACTCTTTTCTTCATTTGAGAATATTTTCAAACTTAACACTATGTCGGTTTTTGGGGAATCCAGGGCCCCAAGCGAACTTTAAAGTTGAATAAAATTACTAAACAGTGTATAAACCAACCGGAATTAAGTCTCATTGTATAGATTGAACATTTCTCTACACGAATGACATACGCACATATGCATATGTGTGAGTATGTGTAAAATACAGCCTTCTGAAAAACATGTTACGCTGTTGTTCTTTGGGGACCACAGGGCCCCATGGCTATTTTATATTATAACTGGACTATGATAAGAGATATCGACTTGGTGTCTGTGGCAGTGTTGTAGACTAGTTTATGTACTACAACTTCGCCGTAGACATCAAGTCGTTACCTCTTATCAGTTACGCGAAAAGCCGCGAAAACGTGAAAAATACGAATTCATAGTTTCTCATTTTTCAAGAAACTGATAAGAGATTACGAGATGGTGTCTATGACAAAGTTGTAGCTCTGGTCAAGTACTACAATTCGCGTTTTTCACGGTTTTGGGCGGCTTTTCGCGTAACTCATAAGAGATAACAACTTAGTGTTTGTGGCAAAGTTGTAGTACTCAAGCTGCTCTACAACTTTGGTATAGACACCATCTCGTTATCTCCTATCAGTTTCGCGGAATGCGCGAGAAACCGCAGAAAACCGTGAAAAACGCGAATGTTTTCTTTATCATTTTTTCGCGTAAGTGATGAGTGATAACGACTTGGGTACTTGGTATTATAGTACTCGACCAGAGCTACAACTTTGCCATAGACACTATCTCGTTATCTCTTATCAGTTCCGTGAAAAATGATAAGAAAAAACGCGTTTTTTCGCGGTTTTCAGAGGTTTCCCGCGTATTCCACGAAACTGTTAAGAGATAACAAGATGATTTTCGGCAAAGTTGTAGATCAGCTTCAGTACTACAACTTCGCCATGGACATCAAGTCGTTATCTCTTATCAGTTACGCGGAAACCGCGAAAACTGCGAATGTTTTCTTATCATTTTTTCGCGTAACCGATAAGAGATAACGACTTGGTGTCTGTATCAAAGTTGTAGTATTCGACCTGTTCTACATTTCTGCCGAAGAAGCAAGTCTCTTACTTCTTATCAGCTTCACTAAAAAAAAAGTGGGGAAATTTCGCGATTTTCGCGGTTTTTCGCGTTTTTTCACGGAACTGATAAGAGATAAGCAATATTTGTTGCAACAAAATTATAGCAAACCTCGAGTATTACAACTTTGCTTCAGACACTAATTTGTTATCTCTTATAACAGTCAAGATTTCATATGAAGTACATATGGGGCCCTGGAGTCCCCAAAGAACAGAAATAGGTAAAAAGTGTGAAGAACCATCAAAGTGTTAAAATCGATAAGAAATCTCATGGGTATTGATTTTTCAGGCTATAATTATGTGTACCCATTTTTGGGTGCTGACACCGGTATTCGTGTTGAAGACAATTATGTCCAATCACTTTACAAGCAAATTATAAACATTGAACATCCTACGATGGCTTTTGTTGGTCTACCAACATTCGCAGTGAATAATCGCATGTTTGATTTACAGGTAAACGTAATAGAGATCGATAGTCTTTGTTTTATGGCATTTAAACTTGTACAAAATGTTAATCGAATACTATTTGTAAAAAAACAGGCACGTCTTGCATTGAAATTCATCTCTGGAGCCAAACCATTGCCCTCAAAAGCCGATATGTTGAAGGATACCAAAAAATATGTCGAAAGTCTTAGGAGAAAAGGCATTTCCCAAAGAAAACTGCATGTTATACTACCAGATGATCAGAAGCAGTATTGGCGAGGGATAGAGGAAACTGCCGACATTCAGAGCTTTCCAGAATCTTTGTTAGACATGTTTACCGAGGCATTAAACTGTTTAGTGAATGATCCTGTCGGATTTCGTAAAAATAAATACACCATAATTGATGATAAAACATTTGTAAAAGAAAGAGAAGAGAAAAAACCAATCGAGAAAGGGTTGGAGAGTGAATAAAATCAATTCATTTGATACCGAATTACTCGCCAGACATACACTATGTTGTATTCTTTGTCTTTCCCCAATCTGGTCTGTGCTGAGATTCAGTGCATAGTAACTATACCTACAAAATGATCGAATTGCATTGTTTTGGACTACTTGCAGTGTGTTAGGTAAGAGATTGTTGAAACAAACTTGAGAATCATTCAAGAATGATATAAAAATCATAAAAGGCGCCTATAATTCAAAGTCAAGAATAAAAATATTGAAATAAATGAATACAAAAGTGAAATACTGCAATACACAAGTACAGTACATCACGGAGGACGATAGTCCGACAAGTGACGCTCCAACAACTGTGCATTTCAAGCCAAATATCAAAAATGCCAGTTTTTTGCCAGGGGGTGGTCTGA
>NW_022601819.1:0-4257 GCF_009176505.1 Sitodiplosis mosellana | reverse complement strand
GACTCATTTTCATTTTGATGTGAACTGATACTGTGTCGAATTTTGTATTGAGCTCTTCAATGTATTCATTTTTCCTTTATTCGTTGATCAAAGTAGAACAAAGAGTGCTTTTCAAACATTCGTTTCATTCCTTTTGAAACTATGTACGTCTGACTTCGTGCACAAAGAATACATCACTTTCGTGTGCGTTTTTCATCAGATGTAAAATATGAGACTCACTTCCGGCTTTATAATTCCAACTATTCTGCATGTTGCTCTTCATCGGAAATTCAAAGTTCATTTAAAATGAAAAGAGCACGGAAAGAAAGCGATCTATAAAAAATGGCAGTTGAATATTCGCACAAAATCATCTTGATATCTGATTAATACGTTGCGAACAAAAGTTGGACATTTTTCGATGTTCTAGTGAGTGATTTTTAATTTAAGCAGAAAGAAGTTCAAGTAAAAACATTCAACTTCCCAAGAAGTGTCTTTTTTTGTTCCGTAAAGCACAAAAAAAGTTAATGGAATGGAAATGATGTCATCTTTCCGTTTTTCATTCCGATTTCTCCTTTGACTTTTAGTTAAACTGACAGAGAGAAAAACAGCGTGTGTCGTCCAGCATTCACGAGCGTGAATAAAATAAAATATTCAAACGATGGAAAAAGTTTTGATGATGGGTTTTGATCGACAGAAGAAAATCGATAGAAGAAACATTTTAGCACATCATTTTCAAGCGCACGACACATCGCTAACAATTTCGACATTTTCTCATTAAAAATTGAATCGCACTAAATGAGAAAATGATTTGACTTTGGAGTGAGTCTGTGAGTGGGTTTGAATTTCGAGAGTGTAAATAGTTGATAAGTGTTTTCGAGCCGAAGTCGATACGGCTTTGGCCGGAACTGCTTTAAGTCATACGGAGACTGGAAAAACTTTTTCGACTTCTTTGCCACGCATTAACTGATTGAAACAGTTTGATGTGTTGAGAAGGCGTTCAGTCGACGGATCCATGCGTCATAGAATAGCCGGATTTTAAATGGCTACGTCATGTTTTAACCATTACACATGCACAAACGATCGGAAACTTTCGTTTCTGCAGGCATACGTGCTTTAAATGGTTGTTTTAAAGTGGATATTTATAGTGGAATGGGGTTTAGTGTGCATGTTGCACGATGCACATACACACTCAGCAAACACACGATAACGCAAGCACAGCTTAAACTTTTCACTCACATATTTAAATGGCGGTGAGAGTTAATTTCGGTTGTAGTACGATTTCATTTGTTGGCACCATTGCACACAAAACATGCAAACCGAACTTGCTTCATTCACACGAACCCGTTGTGCGTGCCTCTCGCCATCACAATTGCATTCCGAATTCATCTCCTTGCCGATGACGCAAAGCGAGAGAAGAGGGAAGATGTGGAAGGAGAGAAGAACATCATAATTTCCAGTGCAACTTTGCATTTTACATGGTAATAATTTTGTTTGTGCACTCACTGGTATTTTGGTGCATTGTAATCGACATTGTATCGCTATATCGGAACGTGCGCGTGTGTGTGCAACGTTCAAGTTTCTGCATAAATTCTTTGGCATTTGTCAATAGCTGCTGCGCTTGCAAACACATCACTCTAAGCATAAAATTTGTCACTTACACTCCGTCGGGCTCTGATACACGTATGACTCCGATACACGTTTTCCGTGTGCACGCAATCACTTCCCATTGTTTTTTTTCCGTCTCTCACTTTGCAATGCAACTTAAATTCAACAATCTTGAGACGCGATCAAGCATTTTGTTTCAGATTAACGACTTTGGTACATGCAAAAGGAGCGAATCATGCTGATGAAATCCATTTTTTGCGTGCTTGTAACTATTAGTTCTTTTAAGAGACGAACACAAACCACTCTCATAAGATTAAGTTTTTTAAATACATTTTTCTGATTAGTTTTTTTTAATAAAAATAAAACGACCACTTTGATTTAAATCGTTCAGATGGAAAGTGGTTGCCTCTTTTTCTCTCAAAACCATTCTTGGAATTTAATAAAAAATTTGACATCGAATATAGTTCCAGAGTCAGAACGGAGTCGTCCGATACTCTTATTGAAAAAAAAAATTGTTTTCATCTTTTCCCACGTAGTGCAAAGATAGAACGTTAACCACTGCATAATTTATTCAGTGGTTGCGGTCGCGTACTTTCAAAACGAATTGAATTTTGCGATTCGACGGCGTTGAGCTTAAGTAAAACACAAGATTTTACCAAACTGCAAAAAATGGGGATGTTTCATTCCTATCCCAAAGTGAAAAATCCCATTTAGAATTCATCTTCTGAGTGTCCCCAATCCCATTCCCATTGGCCAATGTTTCAAAACCTAATGAAACACAACAATTTTAATGGGCCAACATCCATCAAAGTAAATTGTATTCCGGATCGCATAACGACTGATATTGACAGATGATTAATTTTGGCTAAAACAATGTCCATTATTATGCTCCAGCTATAAATAGCTAACATTCGCATCGTCGTGGCTTGCGATTGATAATATTGTTCGTTCCGGATGTTCGGTGTGAATGTGTCAACAATTTCTGATGGGATCTGCCGTTCCTCTGGCTGTTTCTTACACACATCGATATGTCATTTGAAGGTAAATTCGGGTGAAGAAGCCAGATAGAATTTTGTCTACGAAGTGTGAAATATTTCCGGAGGTCGTTGTCTGTGCATTGTACTCTGCATTCAAAGTGTGTTTGCATCGATTTCAAACTAATTTTCTATGGAAGTTAACTTGGCTCGTTTCCAACGCAAATTCATGCATGTTTTCTTAATAAAGTTCATTATTATTCAACAGCAGCAGTACCTAGCAGTAGCAGTGGTAGTCGTTTGATGAGAGAGAGGGAGAGAGAGAGATGATAGTGAAGGTGAGTGCGTGCGTGTGAGACAGAGATAGAAGATGGTTTGCCTTGAGTGTATTCCATTTTGGTATGGCCGTCTGTGAATATGAAAATCCATTAACGTGCATATGATTTAGTTTGGAGTGCTTTTTGTGGTTGCGATCCACCATATATCGATAGATGCAATTGAAATGAGAGCAATGGAGGGCACAAGAGGACAAACGGTTGCAAGAGGGCAAGAGTCAACGTGAACAATGTACTGTGTAAGTGCATTAATTTTCGAACGTTATTGATCACGCATCACTCTCTCATATCCAAGATCCGAATTCCATGTTTGCAGTGTACACCACTCACAAGCACAATGACAAAATAAATCAAGTTAATTAAAATGATTGGGCCACAATGCGTGTGCACATGTGCAATCATCGGGATGGATTCAATTCACCCCGGACATTTATAAATTATAAATTATCAATGTTAACGCAGAGTGTGTAAGCGTATGCGTTTGGGTTTTACCAATTGTTTGACAGACAGATCTAACGCTACAAACTATCAGAAACATGCGTTACATCCACTTATTACTCGGTGACCTAATTGAATGCAAATACCAAAATTGCATGAATTATAGACACGCTAACGCTAACACACCACATGCATAACAAATCGATTCGACTATGTTCTAATATGCGGTTATGCATTGTGATAACAATTTACTTATGGAATGTAAACAAAATGGATGCGGAGGCCAAAATGAACGGGGCGCCATGAAGGGAGTGAGAGATGTGCAATGTATGGTGAGAAACCACTTCGTCTAATCTAATTTTGAAATGTTTGTGACTGCAAACAACAATAACCATTTTCCACGGAGCAAATGAATACCAAAATACTATTGATTGTACAAATCCATGCACATGACGACTACCAAAACTATATTTTGGCATCATTAAAATCAACGTTGTCGGTGTCGTTCGTTGTAGTTGTTCCTGCAAAATGGATGTGATTAAACCAAAGTCCAATCGTCCAAGAAAACGGAAATACAACACCCGAATAGAAAAAACCCACATTTTATGATATTTACTTGATAGTTGTCGCTATCCGTATTTTGGCTACCGTTGTAGCGACGGCAGCGACCAGATGCCATGATGTTGTCGAAAATGTAATCCGAGTTAATGTTTATCTCAATATAATTGTTTGTATATGCTGTTATTCTAGTCGGATTATCTGTTTGTTCGTTTGCATAGTTCCTCTTTTAGCCCAACCATCGTTGCAACATTATGATGACGTGCACATTTCCAAGTGGAAGGTGCCACATTTTATTGTTTTCAACTCAAAACCGGGACACATAGACTGAATGAAAAAAAAAAAACGAAACTTCCGTTTCAAGTTTT
>NW_022601818.1:0-1510 GCF_009176505.1 Sitodiplosis mosellana | reverse complement strand
AATTAAATTGCTGTTTTATAGAATTTTCCTCCATCAAACAACGCATCGTCGTATTTTACTGCGGAACATTTTATTTATTCATGAATTTTCACCGAATCCGCTGCTGATACTCCAGCTTATCGTCCCATATTTTGACATTATAGGCCTGCCATTCGAAACGCATAAAAATCGCGCTGTGATGAACAGACATTTGATAAGGCTGTGTAGTTAAAAACCGACAATGTTTTTCCGCTAATGTTTCAAAACATTGGCTGGAAACAATCATTTCTGCGTGCATTTTGTGTTTATTTAATGACATGGAAAACACTGGGGAAAATACTAAATAAAAATGTCCTTAAATTGGTGGATAAAATGCTGGAAAATGTTAATTCGTCCGATTTTCATTATTGACTTTGATTTCGGCGAATTGTCGAACATCGCTGAAAATGTGATGGCAATCACTGAGTTTCAGTTGCTCGCAGCGTTCGATGGCAAACGTTAATGTGCATAAGTAATTTGGCTCAATTCAAAAATATTCATGTCGTATTCAGAGGTGCCGAAAAATGTATACAAAAATGGGTCATATATGCGGTTTGAACTAAGCTCATTCGACAACCAAATTACCATAGAGACGCCAACTGTCATACTGACGTGCAACAGAAATAGCCCGGGTACATCAATCATCTTCTTCTTCTGTGCCACATTGTGAGTGGCTACCGCAACAAGACCCACATAATGAAACAAACGGACAATTTCTGTAACCAAGTTCACAGAAAAATGCTGCGTTTGTCAGAGAGAGGGAGAGAGAGTTTGTGTGTTTTAAATCTTCCTGCAACAACATGCCGCATGTAGCATACCTTTGGTCTTATTTTTGTTCCGGCTACCCAACCTTTTTTGGTTTGCATAAAAAGCGCTATAAAAATCTTCAAGGAGATTCAAAGCGAAAAAAACGCGAACAAGAAAAGAATGAAAATGGCGAAGCTCGATTGAGTTTTGAGAGCAACTTAAATTTTGATACTGCCGAAAAAAATGCTCAGCATCGCATGCCGATATAATGGCCTAAATGTGGCCGTTGAGAGATGAGTACATAAAAAATTATCTTCTGAATCATTTGTATCAGCGGCAGCCAGTTTTTTATTTGTATGTGAACAGCAGACTAAATCGATTTACAGCTGATAAATTCAAGCAATTTTGGTGTTTCTAAGCGTTGTTTTCTGCCCATTTTTTTTCTTCTTCTCCTTCACAATAGTCTCATCTAATAAATTTCTTAAAAAAGATTCATTCATAAAAATGGCACATTTTAATGGTTAAGTAATCGTTTTTGCCAAGTAAATTAACGTTTTTCATTTATTTCCGCCATCTCTGTCTGCTATTTTGGTTGCGAAGCAAAATTATGGCCGAGTTATAACCAGATGGTTATCTAATTGACACTTACACCAAATTCGCTCGGAATTTTGTGGAATTAGTATGAAAGTTTTGAAGAGATTTAACCGTTTTATTGCTTTTGTTTTATAACTGTCGCCGAGAGAGC
>NW_022601817.1:0-1286 GCF_009176505.1 Sitodiplosis mosellana | reverse complement strand
TTTACCCAGCCGTTTTCGAGATATTTCCATATGCAAAAATTTAATAATATTATCTAATTGCGACAATTTATCGAACTGTAACATCAAATAAAAATATATTGAAACAAAACATGCGAAGAAAATCAATTAAATGCAACACCAACACAAGAATATTTCGAAACGAAACATCGCCGCAAACGTTTTTCAAAGTGAATCATGGAAAACAAATTTTATTGAAATGTAACACGCGGTGTTTCACTTTGAAAAATTCTCTGCCGATGTTACACTTTAAAAAAATCTTTCTTTGGTGTTTCATTTAAATATGCTGTGAATTCAAGTCTCACTTTTGCCCTCACCCATTCATATGCGGTTTGAACTAAGCTCATTCGACAACCAAATTACCATAGAGACGCCAACTGTCATACTGACGTGCAACAGAAATAGCCCGGGTACATCAATCATCTTCTTCTTCTGTGCCACATTGTGAGTGGCTACCGCAACAAGACCCACATAATGAAACAAACGGACAATTTCTGTAACCAAGTTCACAGAAAAATGCTGCGTTTGTCAGAGAGAGAGAGAGAGAGTGTGTGTTTTAAATCTTCCTGCAACAACATGCCGCATGTAGCATACCTTTGGTCTTATTTTTGTTCCGGCTACCCAACCTTTTTTGGTTTGCATAAAAAGCGCTATAAAAATCTTCAAGGGGATTCAAAGCGAAAAAAACGCGAACAAGAAAAGAATGAAAATGGCGAAGCTCGATCGAGTTTTGAGAGCAACTTAAATTTTGATACTGCCGAAAAAAATGCTCAGCATCGCATGCCGATATAATGGCCTAAATGTGGCCGTTGAGAGATGAGTACATAAAAAATTATCTTCTGAATCATTTGTATCAGCGGCAGCCAGTTTTTTATTTGTATGTAAACAGCAGACTAAATCGATTTACAGCTGATAAATTCAAGCAATTTTGGTGTTTCTAAGCGTTGTTTTCTGCCCATTTTTTTTCTTCTTCTCCTTCACAATAGTCTCATCTAATAAATTTCTGAAAAAGGATTCATTCATAAAAATGGCAAATTTTAATGGTTAAGTAATGGTTTTTGCCAAGTAAATTAACGTTTTTCATTTATTTCCGCCATCTCTGTCTGCTATTTTGGTTGCGAAGCAAAATTATGGCCGAGTTATAACCAGATGGTTATCTAATTGACACTTACACCAAATTCGCTCGGAATTTTGTGGAATTAGTATGAAAGTTTTGAAGAAATTTAACCGTTTTATTGCTTTTGTTTTATAACTGTCGCCGAGAGAGC
>NW_022601816.1:0-5560 GCF_009176505.1 Sitodiplosis mosellana | reverse complement strand
CATTGTCAATTTGATTTTGTCTTCAGTTGCAGGCATCAAACAAGATGGAGGAAATGGAGGAATCGACAGAGGCCACATTCTCTGAAGAAATTGAATTGTTGGATTTCCCAGATGATGTCTTATTGAATATCATGATCCATTTGAACGACACCACTTTGCTGAATATGACACGCGTTTGCAAACGTTTCAAGGCCATTGCACAAAAAAATACAACGGCAAAAACCAGAGCAAGTATTTCAAAGTTAAAATATTCCATACAAATCTGATCGTCGAACGAAAACAATTCCAGCCATTGTTCAGTACATTTGGGGATAATATGGTTGCAATTGACATTCGGTTTTCTCGCGGTATTGTACCTCGAAAACATTGGATTTATGCCATGATTAGACGGTTTTGCACCAAATTGTCAAAGATGATATTTGAAGAAGGCGATGATGTTGATCCTATTTTTTCTTTTCAGTTTGGTTGCTACAATGAAAGTGTCAAGAAATTCCTGTTGGCCTTAGATGACAAGATATGCGAACAAATGCAAGAGCTATCGATTGGGTCACAGCTCATTATGTGTAAAACTGAAGAAGATGATGAATATGCTGATGATGCTGATGATGACGAACCGAGCCAGATTGTCGTTGAGCTCGTAAGCATTGTTCCACGTTTTCGGAAATTAACCAAATTGGAGTTAATTGTTCCTGGTGTCAATCGGTGCAATACCAAGTATTTGTTCGAAAGTTGCACAAAACTGGTGCATTTTGGCGTTTGGTGCAAAGATGAATATCTATCTGACGAACTGTTCGAGCACATCATGGACAATTGTTTGCACATTGGTACCATTCGATTGTTTGGCCATGGAATCTGCCGAACGCGTATACAAAAAGTCTGCGAAATGTTCCCGAATGCTTCAGTCGAGGTCGCCATTCAAGACAACGTAGCGTTTTCGGTTACTGATGATGATCCAGTTCTATCAAGCTACATCCCAGAACCAGATTATTAGAAGAAAGTGATTCGATTGACGGGCGAACAAATTTTGTTGGTCACATTTTTCTGTGCACATTTTGACACACAACCAATACCTCAGGCCTCAACCAAAAATATTAATTTGCTACTCTTTTCAAGTATAAGAATATTTAAATATTTCGAATGGTATACAAATACCAATTATTCATTTAATTAGTCATTCATTCATTGACTTTCTCAGAATTCAAAATCACTTAAGAGTAATAAACTTTCATTATAAAATACTTGAAAGTATTTCTGTTTTTTGTATCAATGACTTATCTCAGATATGATTCAAATAAACCGACAGAAAATGTTTTTTATTCGGGCATTTTCCCCATTTATATCTTGAACTGATCGCTTCGATGGATTCACGCTTCTATTGACTGAGTTCGATTCCAGATTGACGATTTGCATTAAACGAATCAACGCTCGCATGTTGATTGAACGTTTTGGTGGCACAAATGTCATATTGATCGTTGCGACGAAATGTCAATCGAAATAGCGATAACAACAGAGTCCAATGTGAAAAGACTCAATTGAGTTTCAATTAATCGAAAGGATTGTTGGTGATCAAAATCAATTTTTCATCTTATAGATATTTTCATCACAGTGACGGTGGACCTACAATAAAAACTACAGAAATCAACACGTAAGTACGATGATTTCATCAAACTCATGGTCAATCAACATGTTGTAACATCAACAAGTGAAGAAATACATATTTTTAGCTTGTGGTCATTCTGCGGCAGACATTTTGTTATGAAATATGTAATCGTCTAGTCATAGAGCACAGAGCTCATGAAAAGAATTTTTGCCCTGTAAACGATTTTGTTGTCAATTTGGTTTTGTGTTCAGTTGCAGGCATCAAACGAGATACAGAAAATGGAGGAATCGACAGAGGCCACAGTCCCTGGAGAAATTGAATTGTTGGATTTCCCAGACGAGGTCTTATTGAATATCATGATCCATTTGAACGACACCACTTTGCTGAATATGACACGCGTTTGCAAACGTTTCAAGGCCATTGCTAAAGAGGCGTTCACAAAAAAATACAACGGCAAAAACGGCACAAAGTATTTTGAAGTCAACATATTCCATCGAAATCTGATCGTCGAACGCAAACAATTCCAGCCATTGTTCAGTACATTTGGCGAGAATATGGTTGCAATGTGCATTCGGTTTTCTCACGGTACTGCACCTCGTGACCATTGGATTTTTGCATTGATTCGACGGTTTTGCATCAAATTGTCAAAGATGGAAATTGCAAGAGGTGATGATGTTGATCTGTTGAGAATGTTTCAATCGCTTCCAAAGCCATCGCTCACACATCTTGCTGTCTTATACACAAACGCTGCAGATACAAATTGGTCAGAATATCGACACCCAAATTTGATCAACTTCCATGTAGATGAGGGGTGCAACTTTGAGCAACAGGAAATCGTTGATTTCATCAGCACAAATACTCAATTGGAAGAAATACATCTCAAAAATGTGGAGGTCGATAACTACGTACCAATCCTCGAAGCAATCGGAAACAAGTGCGAAAACTTTCGCAAATTGGAAATCATGGATTGGCATCGAGATATGGTGTGGAACAGCGAAATGATCGATATTCTATGCAAATTGTCCTCACTCAACTGCCTGGAGATCAATGCGCATGGTCTGAAGCTTGGCCAACTTGAATCGCTGGTCCGACGATTGCCAAACCTATCGTCACTTCGTCTAAATCACACTGCTGCCACTTCGGAAATCTACGAAAATCTCACACGAGCAGTTTCAATTTGCCAACGCATTTCCGAACTCAAAATTCGAACCAAAGATCCCGATTTCGCAATGTTGACCAACGAATTACTCACTTACATCGCTGATGAAATAATGATTAGTAACAAAATGGTAGTGCTCAAAGAAGCTGAAGATGAGATAGTCATTGTCAAAGGAGAGGTGCAGCGAAATAAGGTCATCGTCTACAAGCATGATGCTACCGACGGTAACCAGCCAGCAACAAATTTCTTGGATCTGAATGACGATTGTTTGGCCAAAATCATCGAGTTCCTCAAACCAAAACACCATTGCGCATTGTACGATACTTGCCAACGAACCCGCAAAGCAGTCGAGGAATTCTATAGCAAAAATGTATTCTGTGCTCGCTTCACTTCGAAAGAAGTCACTGAGAGCATTTTGTGGTGTTTGGGAAAGCAGATCCGGTTGATGAAGCTCAGTCGATATTGGATTTCAACGCGAAACGAGTTCGAAGAACTGTGGCGACGCATCAATCAGTACTGTATCAATTTGAACCAACTAACCATTGTAGCTCGGATAAATCGTAATGGTGATGATTTTGTGACTCAAGTGGACTGTGAATGGCCATCGGCGGAGAAGTTGATGTTCACCACGTACCGAGTCGACTATGAAACTTTGTGCTCAATATTCTGTCCATCGTTGACTCATCTGGAAGTCAGCAATCTTCGAATCGATGGCAATATTTTGGACCATGGTGATCACTTTCGTCATCTGACCGTATTGAAAGTAAGCAACCCAAATACATAGTCATTGAATCAAAGCATGTTTAGTTCTGCTATTGTTTCCTTTCAGTTTGGCTACTACAATGAAAGTGTCAAGAAATTTCTGTTGGCCGTAGATGACAAGGTACTATACGAACAAATCCAAGAGCTATCGATTGGGTCACAGCATTTTATGGCTGAATCAGATGCAGATGATGAAACGGACGATGATGATGATGACGAACCGAGCCAGGATGTCGTTGAGCTCGTAAGCATTGTTCCACGTTTTCGGAAATTAACCAAATTGAAGTTAATTGTTCCTGGTGTCAATCGGTGCAACACAAAGTATTTGTTCCAAAATTGCACAAAACTGGCGCACTTTGGAGTTTGGTGCAAAGACGATCTTCTATCTGGTGAACTGTTCGAGCACATCATGGACAATTGTTTGCACATTGGTACCATTCGATTATTTGGCCATGGAATTTACCGAAGTCTTTTGCAAAGAGTTCGCAAAATGTTTCCAAACGTGCCAGTCTTAGCGGCTGTTAAAGACAATGTAGCGTTCGAAGTAACTGATGTACAGTTTTAGGGTACACCCTTCTTTTAAAGACTTTTCAACACACCGGAATTTGAATATTGGTTAGTTTAAGAGAAAATACATTTTGTTGGTCAGAAACATTTTTATGGGCAATTTTAAACACACAAACGATACTAAACTTAAGCCTCAACTAAAACTTTTAGTTTGCTACCATAAGAATATTGGAATATTTGAAAGATAAAAGATCTTTCGAATGGTCTACAAACAAAAAAAAAACAGACCAATTCATTTAATTAGACATTCATTCATTGACTTTCTCAGATTTTGAAATAATATAAAAGTAATAAACTTTCATTCTGAACTATTTGAAGATATTTCTGATTTTCAGATGCGATTCAAATAACCCTACATTTTTTTTATTTGGACATTTTTTGAATTTGAATCTTGTAAGCTTCGAATGAATTTTGTCTTTATTGACAGAGTTCACTTTCAGATCGACGATTTGCATTAGACGGATCAATGCTCGCATGTTGATTGAACATTTTGGTGGTGAAAACGTCACATTGTTCGTCGCGGCAAAATCGTGGGAATAACAGAGGCTAGTGTCGAAAGAATCTATCGAAAGGTTTATTGGTAATTGGAATCATTTTTTATCCTAAATTTTCGTCGCAGCAGCGTGGTGGACCTATTCAAAAACTCGTGAAAGCTACAGAAATCAATACGTAAGTACCGAAGCTAGTATTTCATGGAAATTTGATCGTCGAATGCAAACAGGTACTGTTGGTACAACCGTTGTTTAGTACATTTGGCGAGAATATAATTGCAATGTAAATTCGGTTTTCTCACGGTACTGTACCTCGTGACCATTGGATTTTTGCATTGATTCGACGGTTGTGCATCAAATTGTCAAAGATGGAAATTGCAAGAAGTGATGATGTTGATCTGTTGAGAATGTTTCAATCGCTTCCAAAGCCATCGCTCACACATCTTGCTGTCTTATACACAAACGCTGTAGATACAAATTTGTTGTGTATGTAATGTTTTTCATTTGAGAACTTTTTAAATTAAAATCTTGAACTGATCGCTTCGATGGATTCACCCTCTTATTGACTGAGTTCGCTTTCAGATAGACGATTTGCATTAAACGCTTGCAATTGAACGTTTGGGTGGCGGAAATGTCACATTGTTCTTCGCGCCGAAATGTCAATCGAAATAGCGTCGACATAGCGATAACAACAGCGAAACCATTGTGAAAAGAATCTAGCGAAAGGATTGTTGGTCATCGAAATCTTGATTCCAATATATTTTCTTTGCAACAACAGCGAACCAATTAAAAAAAACGTAAATCGACTTGTAAGTATGATGCTAGTAAGGATGATGGTAGGCGTAGCACTAAAAATGAAGGAATACATTTTTTCAGCTAGTTGTCGTTCTTCGGCAGACATTTTGTTATGAAATATGTAATCGTCTTGTCACAAAGCACAGAGTTCATAGTTATAAGAACAATTTTTATCCGAAACGTAAT
>NW_022601815.1:0-10841 GCF_009176505.1 Sitodiplosis mosellana | reverse complement strand
GTCAAGTGCATGGCCAATGCTTGCATACCACCAGCTCCGACAATTGCTGGTTTGTTGCTTGAACAAACCGACAGGACCTTCAGAACGCGTGATGTGGTCCACAACAATTTCTCGTAATCGTTGGAGCGCATAATGCGAACCAATTCATTGGGGCCGCCTGAAGCCAAAATGATCAATTTGCTCTCTTGATTGCCGTAGGCAAGGATCTGAAGACAATCGGTGACGATTGCCAGGAATTTGACATTGTTGCGCTGCAACAACTGTACCATTTTCTGTAGGCCACCAGCCAAACGGACGGCCGTCTTCGATCCATCTTGATGGAGGAGCAAATTGTGCAATGTGGTGATCGCGTAGAAAAGCACTGACTCAATGGGCGATGATAAGAGCTTCACCAATGCCGGAATGCCGCCACTCTTGAAAATGGCGAGTAAGCCTTGGCGATGGTGCGATAAATTATGCAATGTGCCGACGGCACCTTTGGTCGTCTCCAGGTCGTTCGAGGTGGAAATGGCCTGAACGAGGGCCTGAATCATTGCATTACTTTGCATGATTGCGTGTCTGAAAGGAAAACGATAAAATCAATTAGAATTTGGCCGCCGAGTGGGCTGAATGTGATCAATTGCGTGGCATACCTGGAAGCTTCTTTGCGCGATAGCTGATGCACCAGCATGGCGGCGTGCGAAACATTGTAGTTGTCTTCGTCGTTCAGAAGCTTAATCAATTCGGGTATAGCGTGCGTGGCCAAATCGGCATCGTCTTGATAGTTGATCAAATTAACGACGGCATGTTTAAGCATCTGCGATGGTTCGGACAAGCGTTGAACGGCAGTCGGCTGTTGCGAATCGAATTGTGTCGATGGAATGTTAATTCCTTCCTCGAGAGTTTCTGGGAACATGGCAGCACGAACGCGTTGCGAACGAGTTTGACTCAATTGAGCGTTCATATCATCGACTTGCTCTTGCGTGAAGTTCTGCGTATACGCAGCTTGATCCATATCAAACATCAACGGGTCATTTTCCATTCCGTCATCTTCTTCGTGACCACTCAATGATGGCACTTGAGTCACCGCTCCCGATTGGATACCAGAATCGCAGAGATACGAACTCTGCTGCCACATCATAGTCTGCTCCTTGGCAGACATCATATCCTGTGGATGCGAATTGTTGTATTGCTGGTGTTGAGGCACTGCAAGTAGGCATAAAAGGAGAAAAAAAATATAACAAGAACGTTTCGTTAGAAAAATCAATAAAGCGAAAGACATTTTTTTTTCATGTCAAAAATAAAAACTGTACAAAAAGAACGCGCACAAAATATTTAAAATGAGAAAATTGTTCAAGGAGATGAAGCGTTCGAAAAAGAATTCCACTCCATTCGATTCTCATGTATTAACATATTTCCAGTATATATATTTTTTTTTCGGTTCGAGTCTCCTCGTATTATTATGCGCTTCAGTGCTCGATTGTGCTCGCATACTCCTACCATTTAATTTTCTCTACACACACACAATGTTTTCCATTCGGAGGAAAAACAGCAACGCAGCAGCACAACAAGCCGCTACTACGTCGATCTATCATGAAAATTGTTCTCAAACTCCCTCCTCTCAGATTCGAGATTGAAAAAAAAACGAGATCAAAGGAAAAAATTGTTAGCGTTGAATCGTTATGTGAGTTATGCCATCGGTTGAAATGGAATATGTTTTACCCTCGGCTATTCGCTTTCTGTTTTGTTCTGCTGTTCGTTCTATGTGTGCACGTGTACGTGCGGGCGAACGAGCGCTGTTGTTTGTGGTGGTTTTTGCTGTGCTTTATGTTTCATTTTTCATCTATTGCTTTCAAACGTTCTACAGCCGAATCTAACTATCACAATACATATTCTTTCTTCAGCAGCAGCAACAACAACAAAAGCCTCAGAGAATCAAGAAATCCGAAATACTTGCGTCGATAACCATTTCTATTTTCGTCGCTTTTACATTGGGAACATTGGTTGAAAACCTTTATACATTTACGGCGCATTAAATTTATTGGAAAAAACTCGATGCAAAATCAATAGAGTGAATGTCAAATAAAAATCAGATCTCGCCTGATTTTAATGCAATTCGTTGATTGTGAATACGAATTGACAATGGGATTTTAGAGTTTAAAATGGAATCACAAATCAAATGCAATGCACTTCAATTGATTTATCGGTTTTTATCAAAAGGCCAAGAAAACAAACTAAGCAAAAAATAAAGTTATCTTCGATGAGGAAAAAAGTTACTTACTGCCTCGATTCTGCACTGGATTGTAGCTCATGACGACAATCTCACGTTAGATTGTTTTGAGAAAATGTTTGCTCTGTAAATTGAATTGTGAAAGAAAAATTAATAAATGGTTAGAAATTGGTAAATTTATTTTTAAATGAAATATTGAAACTACGCTTTTTGTATTCAAACAAAAGTACACACGCATACAAAAAACAAACACACATACGTCTAGGTATAGATTCTGAACTTTAGAATGTGACTTTGCTTTGAAATATTTTTTTCTATTAAAACCCGAAGTTTATACTGTGTGATTGAATTTCTTTTTTAAAAAAATCGATTTCTTACTTTCTCTTTCTTTTCTATTCAAATTTCGATAAACTCTAGCAAAATCGTAATTTCAATGAACATTCTACACTTGTTTTTTCAGTGCAATTAACAAGTGAAACCTAAAAATGAAATGACACAATTTCCTCTTTCTTCTACAGACATTTGTCTATCATAAAAGAAATAATCTATTTCATTTGAGTTCAGTGAGTAAACGCACAGGCACACACAAATGGGCTGGTTATTTGAAGTAGTGTGGATTCATTAGAAGAACGGTTAAAGAGATAAGAATGAAGCACAATTCAGCGATTGAAGAGTCGAAGTGTGTGAGAGATAGGCTAACTCGCACTCGTTCCGAACCGAATCCCGTCTTTCACGTTATTTTTTTTCCGATGTTTTGCTTTCATTCGTCTTAGTTGTAGTCACAATAATTCGGGTGAATCGTATGAAGTGCACTTGTACACCAGCATACGTCGACTACGTCGTAAAGTATACCATACACACATGCATGCTGGTGGAATTAGGTGTTGGAGTAGTACCCACTACATTTGTCAGCCGTGTGAGTAAGCTGTATGAATAATGCAATTTTTCACATAAAAGGCTCAATCAAGTCAGTTGTATTGTGCAAAGCATACACATTATGATTATGTGCATTTGATTAAAGTCAATTCGCAATATTTGATTGAAAAAAAATATATATTAAGGAGAAAATCACAAGGCATAGCACACATAGCACTTGCGCTTAATTAGAAACCTTCAGCAATCAAACAAATGAAGTCTTTTCATCGGTAGCAGTCATGTGCACGCATTACTCAATCGCCCTAAAGCCATGTATTTTCACAACATCCAAGAGGGTGTGCAAAATTTTCGCTAACATCAAAAGTGATCCATGCCTCGGCAAGGAAAACTCCTCGCTGAACGAAATTCGTTCGACAATATTCATGATCAAACCATAATGAAACAATCTTTTAAGCGTTTTATACGTGTATGTGTAACGCCACAGTCAGAAATAACCTAATGAACACTCGTTCAATTAAAATGGAATCTTTAAATAGCTCGGTTTTGGTGTAGTTGTTGTTTGGTTTTTGATTACATTGCACAGGAAATAACAAAATGCGGCTACGATTCATCGGCTCTTGTTGTACCTTATAAACATACACATACACATACACGGTATATTTTTGGTTTTAACGATTTGTTTCTCATTTTATTTATTTTCTCTTTTTTCGAGTGCTTCGTACAGCGTTGAGCAAAACCTGTTTGGAAAGCATCGATTTTATGCTTGTACACTGCATGTAGCTCACACAGCCGACATCGACATTGTTTCAGGTAGTAGAATTTTTTTTAGGATAGAACAAAGATGCAAAGAAAAGGCAACAACAATAACAACGCAAGAATTCTTCTTTAAAATGTTCCTCTTTTCAATTTGGATGGACCCGAATGAAAAGAGAACGTTTTTTTCAAATAAAAAATTCCATTTTAAAACTGTACAAAAAAGAATTCACTCGAATATTCCCTTTCGAAACCAAGAGATGATGATGAAATTGTTGCTAAAAGTCGTAAACGAATTCGATACGCTGTCGGGTACGAGTTATAGAAATTGGTCACAAAACATGCATTACTCATGCCCCAAGTCATATTTTCAAAATATCTGGTATTCCATTCACTACCGACTTCGTCTCTCTTTTATTTTACGATAATTGTAAATTCACGCATCGTTCTCGGAGCAATGAAAATATTTCCATTTTTATATACATTCCAACTTGGGCGCACATAGGGTCTCTGAATCATACACATAAAATTGTAAACGAACACTGATATTTTTTTCTTGTACTTTATAAACAAGTCGCGCATATTTAAAGGGAAAAAAATAAAAGATATAGAAAGCAAATTCTTTGTATGTTGTTTGTTTCTAATTCTCTTATGCCTCGTTCGTGTAGCCGCTATTTGTATTGCACCTCTGCATACATTGATTTATGAGTGCATGGTTTTCTCTTCTATTTCTACGTCTTCTTCTTCTTTTTTTTTGTCATTCATATCGTACTGTGGAATGGAATTGCACCAAGTGAAAAACATGGCCGATTTATTTTGATTTTTTTCACAATATTCTTATGATTTGCGTTTTAATTCAAATTGAATTGAAGAATGGGATCGAAAAACGCTTCAAAAGTACAAACAAAACAAAAATAAATCGGCCATGTGTGTTTTTAGCTCCGTGCAATTCGTTTACAGTACAGGTTCAATCACGTTTTGTATACAACCGAGCACTGTCTCTCTACACACACCCACAATTCAATGTTTGATTCAGCCTTTCTCAACACAATTCACAATACAAAATGAACACAACTTTTTTTCCAGTTTTATTTTTGCTCACAAATATTCCATAGAACATTTCTTACCGCTGCTTTTCAATTCAACCAAATCACTTAGCTCGATATTCGTTTCGAATATAGAGAAAATAAACTATTTGTTGAAAGGTTTTTTTCTGTTTGTTTCTCTTTCTTGTTTTTTGAGATCCGAATTTTTGTGTATCGGTACATTCACAACGTTGCGCTGCTCGTATCGTACTAACACACAGAGTGTTATTTTAAATACACAAGTCTGTGCGAACGTCGTTCTTCTCTTTCTCGTCTCTCCAATCATTCGTGTTTGATATAGCCGCTTATGTGTGTGTGTTAGTGCTGCTACTCTCTAGCTCACGGTACGTGTATGTCTGTGTATGCCTTTGCGCAACGTATTTCGAGAGTACGTTCCTGAACTGTTCATTGACTGTTTACATAGATTTTGCTCATTTTCCATTTTGGATTATCACTACCAATTGTTTTTTCATTTCAATTGTATTGAATGAAATACCATGTCGCGAATTTCAATTTTACCTTCATTTTAAAAACAGCAGATTAAAAGAAGAAGATTTGTTTATTTCAAATTGATAAAACTTATAATTTTTATCGATGAATGCAACCCATTATGACACTTGGAATGGAGAGAAAAAGACACTTGGAATGTTTTCATCATAGCAATTGTAACGATTTTCTTTTGAATGAATTCCAAACTTTAGTTTCTAAACAATTGAAAAAATCACAAAAATATCACAAAATCTGAATGCGTTTTGTATTTATCATTTAGGGGAATGTACCCATGTGTAGGACGTACCCATGAGTGGGACACCGCCATATTTTTGATAGAATTGAATGCTATTACAAAAATTTGTTCTATGAAAGTTTTCTTTTTATGAATACAAACTTTTGATGGTATATAGATGAGAATAGACTCATGCGTATAGTCGGCCGAATTGAACGAAGTAGTCAAATTTTGTCAAAGAAAAGTTTTTTGAAGATTTTTTCATGAGTGCAGAAATACGATTTCTTCTGGTGATTTCAAGTTGATTTTATGTTACAAGCAATGCCTAATTTAAGGAATTTCGAATTTTGACAATATGCGATTGCTTCGAAAATTGTGGCAATTGTAGAATGAAACAGACAACTCTTTAAGAAAACTGGGACTATCTAGTCTAAGATTCAAGACAATAAACCGATGGCTTCATCTACCAAGTCTTCCTGTAACTTACAAGTATAAGGTAAGGATTGTAATTTAGCATAGCAATCGAAAATGTGACTTATTTGCTTTAGAATTTTTTTTCTGCACCATCTTTCCAAAGTGGTGTGATTCCCATGAGTGGTACAGTCCTTGTTTTATGAGTGAAATGTATGTTTTTTTTGTTTTTTTTTTATGTGAATGCGAAAAATCAGTTGTTTTGGCCTCTTTAAACGTTTTTACAAAAATAAATATCTATAAAAAATCATATTCTCAGACTTTCACTTTATGTTTAGATAATATCCGGGGATTTTCAGTAAGTGTCCCACTCATGGGTACAATTTTTTAAATTTTCAAAAATTAACATTTTACGAAATATTCAATAACTTTTTTTCAAATTGCAATATAAAGCCACATTTACCTTCAAAAGTTAGCTAACCTCCATAGCTTTCGATTGATATATAAAAGTTTATATATTTCATTCTAAAAAATATACTTATGATTGAAAAACAAAACGTGTCCCACTCATGGGTACATTCCCTTACCAATGAGCAATTTATGCACACTGAGTCAATAGCAAAGGTCAATAGGTTATTTGCGGGGCATAATTGCTTAATTGAAGAATTGCAATTATTCTTTTGGCCGAACACACACATATGAAAATTGCAAAACGAATGAATGGCACAATTTCTGCAACACAATAACTATGTAACGAATTAGTCGTTGTTTAATTGCCCTTAATATAAATTCGCTATCCAATGTAAAATGATAAAATTTTGGCTTCGACAATATCTCAGTCAAAACCATGTGAATGTTCAATAGATTTCGAATTTGAAAGCTTATGTTCCAATTTCATAAGTATGCAAATTATATCTGAATGCATTTCGTGTGTCTCTGTTCGGATGCCTCTGATTCTTTTATCAATTGTCTCCGGTGATAAATCTGTGTCAAATGATCATTTTTTAAATGGAACCTGTGATTTCAAGGGGTAAATCACAAAAAAAATGTGTGATGATCCTAAACGCGTGTTAATCCATAACAAATCAATTAACGATGAAATATTCTTCTTGACTCTGCGTAAATGGCCGCTGATTTAATATCAAAATCATCATGTGTGAAACTGGTGGCTATTGTTAGATTTTGTCACCTATTCGCTATTCGCCTAGATCACTGCAATTTAAGCATCGCCATATATACGGAGTACGTTATTCGTCTACTTACTTGTTTGGTAGAATAGGGTTTTAATCCAATTGACCAAATTCAATGTAAATATTTTTAGTGCAAGGTATTCAACTCATATTCATTCTAACCAGAAAAATAAAACTATGCGTTATATATATCGAGTGTATGTATGTGTTTTTTCCATGTGTGAAAGCGATGAAAATTTTACTTGAATATTCATCAACATTACCATGTGCAATTTTTCATTTCTACACAATAAAAAACAAGAATTTGAATGATGATTGATATAAATGTGTTATGTATTGAATATGAAAAATCATATATGCTTACATAGCTACGATCTATTTGAAAACAAATAATCAAAATATATAGAAAAAAGTAGGAAAAAAATATAAAATTTTGAAAGAATAAAACTTAATCCATTCTATGTGTATAAAAAAAGTCTTTACGAATGAAAATATAATGGACTCAAATAAAAGTAAAAAAAAGAAGTAAAAAATGGAAAATGAACATTGTCTCTGTTTGTCGATTCGGGTGAAATCTGGTTTGTACGTTACTCTAAATATGTTTGTGTATAGATTTAACATTCATCTTACAATCTAAAAACAACTGATATTTGTTTTGATTTAAGTCTAGTGAAGAAGAAAACTGTCGTCGATAAACTGATTTAGTCAAATTTTGTGTGTTTAACATTAATGTATCTTTTGAATGAAAGATTCCCGAAAAAACTATACGAAGAAAGAACGAAAAAGTTTCATAAAGACACACTTTCACCCTGTTTGTTCGATTCAAAAACCTAATTAAGCGATTTTACGAGACAATTTGTTTTTGTAATTCATCATTTGATCATCATTGGATCATCATTAGGTTTTCTTTTTTTTCCTCTTTTTTATACTAATAGTAATCTTTTTTGTCAAGTGTTATCGAGAGAGAGAGAGAAAAAGAACGAAAGGAATTCAGTTTTAGCTGCGTATTTTTGATTATGTTGCCATAATGTTGTCAGCGAACTGTCGAATTGAAATCACTGCGCATCACAGATTACAAGTCGGTGTCGTACCATGCGGCCGTTTGATTATCACCGGCTGGGGGAGAGGGCATCGAGTCCAACAGTTCGCCCGCACCAATTTCTCCGACATCCATATCCATTTCGTACGGTGATGTTGGTCCCAACGATGGGCTGCACAATTCCAGACCTTGGAACGAATCAATTGGTATTGGCAATGTTTCGTACGCTGAAATGATAGCAACAGTTTATGTTGAAAACGAAAAATGAAATTAAAATCAAGATAAAGGAATGAAAAACAAACCAAAATAATAATTAATAACAAACAAATCAAGAGATCGAACATTCTACCAATAAACCAATACCAAATACCAGAAAAAGAACTGAAATTTGAAACCAAAAATGGAAAATAAGCAAACCATAAACGAAGGTTGAAATGTTCAACTTGGAAACAGTAATGCATGCAAAATCATTTGAAAAACGGTTAAAATTGTTGAACAACTCAAACTTGAAACAATAATCATCTCAGGGAACTCAAGCAGCAAAACGTTTGAAATTTAATTGAATAATAAAAGTTGATCAATCACCTATCCTGTGTTAGTTTTTTTTGGCTTTTTCTTAACATCCCATTTGTTCTTTGCAATTAAATTGGTTGCAGTTATTCGTTGTTGGATTATTTTGTGTGATGATTTAAAACTAAAGTTACGTTTGCTTGTTATAATGTTATGACTAGACACTGGCATTAGGTTCTTGTTTTTGTTTTTTTTTGTTTGTTAAAACTTAAATTACATAATCATCCCATTTTCAGCCTTAATCAAATGATCAAACGAAAGAAAATCAAAATGGAAGACTGAAAATTTGTTTTTTTTGCGGTATTTCATTGAGATCTAAATTGCTAACGTGTTTTTCATTTCTTTTGCTGAGCATTAATTTAGGTTGGCTTAGCTATAAAGAGAACAATTGCATGGAAAATAGAAAGAGAGATAGAAAACGGTGAGTTTTTCTTAGGTTAGCTTCTCTTTCGAGCGTAAAGAGATGAAGATGGTTTTAGTTACGATTTTGTGTGATTAGTCAAATGGTTAATGTTTTAAATTGATGGAGTGTGTTTTTTGTTAGCGTATTTCGTTGGTTTGACTCCAAAATTATATACCTTGTTGGAACATCCGTCCACCGTGAGAGCTGTGAACACTGGGTGGGCCCTGTCCGTATAATCCCTCGTATGCTTGATCGACTCCAAGCATATCCTGTGGAATGAAGTAATTTCATAAATACATATGCATATGAACAGGGAAAAAAGAAGCCAAAAATAATGACTAGGTTCGTGAAAATTAGGCAAGTAATCAAACAACCTGAAGATCTGGTCCGAGACCTATGTCATTTGGCCATGCAGTTTCGTCTCGTAACAATGAATTGGTCAACTCAACGGACAGACGTTTTCGATATTCTGTGGATTTGTCCTCGCTCATTCGGAAGAGAATGGCGGCTGCGTATGTGGCAACACCTTCGTTACGTGAATGCAACAAGTCAGTGAGTGGTGAAGTTGCGCCAGCGGCTTCGATCATGTCAGCGCTCTCCTTATCAGAGGCCAACTCACACAAAACTCCAGCAGCGACACGCTATGGAAATTCAAAGATTAATTAGTTACAAATACTAGAAATATTTTCGATTTATACCGATGCTAGCCTCCGATTCGTTCGTACCTGAATGTTTTCAATGTCACTCGAAAGCAAAGCGACAAATATCGGAATTACTTCTTGTTGGCGGATCAACACTTTGTTGTGTGAGTCTCTTGCGAGGATGTGCAATGCACCGACAGTGCCTTCAACGATCTCCTCCATTCGAACCCCATCAGCATATGCGCCGGGCTGTTGAGATCCATTGCTAGCCATTGACGAGCGTTGCTAAACGAAATCAAAATCAAAACAAAACATTCAGAATTTTTCCTCTTTCGCATGACTCAAACAACATTGTACTTACGATATCCTGTTGTGCCTTGTTCAACAAGAGGATCAAGCAGTGGAGCGCATTTTGTTCACGCAGTGGCGCATGATTGGCTTGGCACAAAGCTAAGTTACGAATCAATCCAATAACGGCTTTGATCAATGGCCAGCGTGATGGAGGGTTCAACAGTTTGACAACAACACGTATACCGTAATTGATCAAGCGAACCGCATTCTGTGCCATCTCGGCCAACTCGTGACGTGAAGTCAAATGGCGCAATGCACAAACGGCCGGTTCAGTGATCTCCTCACGATCGCCAGCATTGATGATTGTATTGACCAGTGCTTCGACGCCGTTCACCTGGCAAACAATCTGTTTGTTGCGCTGATTGTTGCACGTCAAATTGGACAAGATTCCGGCGGCGCAGGTCACAAAGTTGGCATCTTGTGAGCCGAGAATGTGGACCAAGTTTTGTAATAAAATGTCGAGTCCATCGGTTTTGGTGGCTGCGTCGGATAAATTACGCAATGTCCACAAGCAATTCTGTACCAAACGCTGTGACGGATTAGTCAAGTGCATGGCCAATGCTTGCATACCACCAGCTCCGACAATTGC
>NW_022601814.1:0-2236 GCF_009176505.1 Sitodiplosis mosellana | reverse complement strand
ATCATACGAAATGGTGAGTGGGGGAAACTTACGAATTTGACCAAGTCGACAACTGGAACTTTGCCTTCCTTGTCTTTGCGGCATTCTTCACGGGCTTTGTCGCCAACCAATGACCACAACTTATCCAATCCAATGGTTGGGCAGAATTTCGAGTTTTGTCTCAAGTGGAAATTTCTCATACCCAATTTACCGAAGTATCCTGGATGGTATTTGTCGAAGTTGATACGATGATGGTGCATACCACCAGCATTACCACGACCTCCCGGATGCTTACGGTGCTTGCCTGTAATTGTTAATAACATTCGCGGATCAGTACAACATAACCTTAAAATCATGAACAATTTAAAACGAATAAATCAGTCAATTTTACTCACCGATACGACCATGTCCATGACTGACATGACCACGAAGCTTTCTGGTCTTCTTTCTTTTGATGTTCGACTGAAATGAATTGAATTGGAAATAGATTATTAGAACGTGAACGAATAACAAAGCATGTGTATTATATGTATCAATGCTCCATAACTATTAGAAAAAATCGCACTTATTGCTATCAATTTGTTTGTTTCAATTCTTATAACAGTTAATAGTCACACAATTTGCAATTAATATTTGTGCGTACAATGATTTCATTAAATTTCACACAACAAATTCTAATCTTTTAGTGTAGTGTGTTTTCTAAGACCACGTTTATCATGTGCGCTTTTGACAAATTGTGTCCAATTTGCTGAATCAATTTCAATCATTTCCGTTTTTTTAACAAGAAATTATAAATAACTTCAATTTGTTTCAAGTTTACGTATTAAAAACGTTCATTTCATATGATTTTAAATGATTTCTTTTCCGATTTTTTTTTTGAAAAATTGAATTTTTTCTTGCTGAAGAACACAATGAGGTACCCACCATTTTGAAAAACGAAATAGAAAAGAACAATATTTTGTTGACAGTTCCGAAAGTGAGCGATTGCTGCTGAAGTAGGACACTAGAGAATGCGTTCGGTCCGTCAAGTGTCGTCAAATGCGACTAACTTCACACTAAAATGAAATAAGAAATGTGTGCACGGATATGAATACTGAAACCAAATCCATTGAGGAGCATTTTACAATGATTTTGGTTCACATGCAATTTATGCAATACAATTAATTGATTTGATATTTGTTTCGCACATTGCTTCAAATCGAAGAACATGTGCAGTTTTTGTTTAAAAAAATTTGCAGTGACACACGTTTAAATTTCAAATGAAATGAAATACTAGATTGTTCAAACATGAAAATTATTAAACAGATTTCATAAGACCCTTCGTTCATGTTTCACATCATTTGAATTATTCAAGTGTCAAATTCACTTCTTTTACAGTGCAAAATATCCAGTACATATAGGTTTCTCCTTAAAATTTAAAAAAAATCACAGTACACAGTAGCGAAGTAAATTTGTGCATAAAAAATTGTTTTTCTGAGGGGGAATTTAATTAAGAATTCAAACTGCAAAATGACCAACTTACAGTTAACCCTATCGATCTTGAAGCCATTCATAACGAGAAATCCTTATGCCAGAAAAACGATTCGAGAGTTTATAAAAGAAAATAATTTTAAAATTGTACAAAGTACCACAACTAAATTGACAAAATCGTTGGCTGCAAAATTCTATGAAGAGCATCAAGGAAAATTTTTCTACAACCGGCTGCAAACATTTATGTGCAGGTAAAATGCAATGAACAGAAGCAAAATTACAGAAGTAATGAAGAAGAAAATCGATAATGTATTGAATTATTGTCCTTTTCAAACAAATTCAGTGGACCAATCGATGTGTATATTCTTGCTGGTGACGATGTTATAACTAGATGGCGAAAACTACTTGGGCCAACGAGAGTTTATAAAGCAGTCTATTCTCATCCAGACAGTATTCGTAGTCTGTTTGGCCTGTCTGATACACGGAATGTTTGCCATGGTTCGGATTCAGAGGAATCGGCTAAACGAGAAATTGGCATCTTTTTTTCTGATTTCAATGTAGATCGCTGGTTGGAAGAGAATAAAAAATTATAAAGAGATGACACACCATCACAATAGCTGGACTATTGTATACGCGCTTATGTTCAATAGAATAGTAAATAATAAACCAAACAATGATTTTGATGTTGAAATTTCGTTGTTTTTTATTAAACAAAATAACGAATGTTATGCATGCCCAAATTATGCTCTCAACAAGCAAACTCCACCGGCGGCCTTGATGCGTTCTT
>NW_022601813.1:0-3206 GCF_009176505.1 Sitodiplosis mosellana | reverse complement strand
CAACAGTTTCAGCAAGCTCAACAAGCGCAACAATTCCATCAAATGATGCAACAACACCAGATGATGGGCGGTCCACAAATGAGTAAGTTTTAAGCGATGAAAATAATTTGTGTTTTCTTCTTCGTTCATATATATTTTCGTTTGATTGAGGCGAACGATTTATTGCGGGTTCTCTCCTGATTTGAAGATCTTCAGTCAAAAATGTATATTACTAGAATTAGATAAATTTACGTTTTGTGTAAACTCTCGTTAACAAATAATCGTTCAATTTATAATGATCAGTTTTAAAGGGAATCAATCAATTGATTACAAAATCAAACAAACGACGGAATAATAATTTGCCATCTTCATTGTTCTCTCTCCCTCTCTCTCTCTATTTTTTACAGTGGTTCATAATGAGGTGCAACAGCAGCAACAACAACAACGAAGCAATGGAGATGGAACACTCTCGCCCACTAGTAACCAACTGGCTCGTTGGTTTTCACCAGAGCTCTTGGCTCAAGGTATATTTCAATTAAATATGCCAATTTTCTAATTCTACGTTGTACTTCAATGGAAAGTTTGATTTTAAATTGGTTTTCACCATTTTTCTCTCTCTCTCCCTCTCTGTATATTCGGAATCAGCATCTGCCGGGAAACTCCCATCGTTGGATGCAACGCAAGCCCTTAGCTTGGAAGAATTCGAACGAAATATGCACTCATCCACCACCGTGAACAATTAGCAACATACACAGAAACGTGTGAGAGCAAGATGAATAGAGGAGAGATGAAGCATTGAGTCATGAAGAAAACAAAAACTCATGCTCGACAATTAAAAAAAGGAAATAGAAATAAACAATAAAACATAATTCAAAGCAGAAAAAACATCCAATTGTCTGTATGTTTTCTATTTTTTTAAGAATTTTTTTTTGACTTTTTAGACACTCATAATAATCAGTATTTATTATTGGGGAAAGAGGGGGTAATCTGGGACACCACTCATTTCTCGCACTAGGCAATACTAAACGTCAAAACGAACATATACGTAAGTGTGCATTCGGCAATCATTCGGCACCGTCTCTCTCCTCAGTCTGCTACATGCTGCGCTAAAGCACAGTTTGTGTTTTCACCACTTAACGAAACGATTTTCTGTCTCCATTTTTGCATTTCATGTATTTCACGTCATATTTAAGGCATACCCGTGTGGAAAAGAAAATGACTGACTAACCTTAGATTCAGTTGACTGTAGTTGATTGAATTTATGTTTTTGTTTGAAGAAAATCACTTTGTCCCAAAATAGGCAATTTATTTTAACTCGTTAACTTTGATAGACTTAAATTACACGTTGTACTGAAATGTCAATCAAAGTAAGTCATTTTTGTCCGAAATTAGTTAACTGACTGGTCAGTTACAATATTCGCACACGGGTACAAACAGTATTTGTCTTCACATTTATAAAACGCCATCCAAAAATAGGCACCGAAATCAAATGAAACAGCAATGTCAAGCGGACCAAAATCAGCTAGATGGTATCAAATTTTTCCAGAATACCCGAAGACTCCAATGACGTAGTTCACACAGAGAAAATGGTTGAGATATTTGGTACAATTGATTTTTTTTCGTAAATATAAACCAAAAATTTGTATGGAAGAAAATAATTTTTTTCTTAGATATCTCAATTTTAAACAAGACTCATTCATCCCCTGTACATGATCAAACCATCTCAATCTAGACTTTCTTACAGCCTCATCAATCGAATCCACATTCAAATCTTTACGAATTCTCTCATTCCTAATTCTATTCTCCCACTGGTCCCTACGCGACACTCCAGAAATCATACGCAACTCTTTCATATCATATGCCTCAAGATCATGGATTAAATCACTAGGATCGAACCAGCTCTCACTTCCATACAAGACAGTTGGCCCAAAGATTGACCGATGAATCATCAACTTAATCTCTTCACCCAATTCACCCTTATTAAACATATGCGATCTAAGTTGTGCAACTACCTTATTGCCATTCACCCTACAATGTTCAAATTCGTTGTTGAATTTCCTATCTTCTGAGGAAACACGCCCTAGATATTTAAACTCTGACACTTGTTCAAGCACACTACTATTCAAAATTCTTGATGAATAAAAACTGCTTTTGAAGCAATGTGATTCGATGTACGGTTTACGTTCTACAGGCGTTCAAATGTTGCCCATCTAGAGGCGGTTGTATGTATTAGAGGGTTAAGCGGTTGTCGTGTTATGAACCAGTATGTGCGCAAAAACGAAAATTTGACAAAATAAATTATTTCCTTTCAAAATTAGACTAGATATTTTTGATACTTTTGAACAATTTGATTGTTTTCTGATTTATGTCAATCGCATTTCCTGACTAAACCATAAGGAATCCAGGTTTATGCTTATGGAGAAAAATGAATGCACCAAGGGGTTAAACAATCGTTTTCCATTTTTAAATCATCCTGTTTTAAAAACCAATTATTTAATAATCTTCATTTGCAAACTATTTGCATGGAAAATAATTGTTATTCATTCCGAAATTTTAACATTGAAATTGGGCAATGCCTCGTACTTGGTGAACAAATAATTACACTTTCTATATCAATACAATATATTCATTTTATTCGCAGCAACAGCCACCACAGACGCCACAACAGCAACAACAACAACACGACGTGTTTCGAATGCAACAGAATGTTCCCATTCAAACCATGCACGGATTACCAATTCAAGGTATTCAAGTCATGTAAGGGTATGAACATGCAATTCTTACAGCAAAACAACTTCTTACCAAAGTTTGTTTGAAATTTCATTGGTTTCCAATTAAAACCGATCAGAGACTGCATATTTGCTGTTGAGTAGGCCTGAGCTGAGCTGAATTTGCTAACTCAGGTGACTGAAGCGGTATTTTACCACACTTACAGTGGTGAGTATTGTCATTTCTAGCTGAGAGTCACGGTTAAGCAAATTCAGCTCAGCTCAGGCCTACTCAGCTGCAAATATGCAGTTGAATCACTGACTTGCAAAAGATCTAAAATCATTTTGTGAACCGAATGTTAATTGACTTTTTCAATTTTTTCAGGTCGGCCAATTGTCAAAGGCAATGGGATTTCAAATCAATTCGCAGCAAATGAATTTCCACAAGCATTTTTGTTGGGAGCGTAAGTACTTTTCGCCCTATTCCATTTCATTTTTCTATTTCCCACTTCGTTTAAT
>NW_022601812.1:0-2461 GCF_009176505.1 Sitodiplosis mosellana | reverse complement strand
TTTGTGGCCAAGATTTGAGTATTACCGATTTTGAACCAATTTTCAAGACTCGTCCCGATATCGAACGAACGGGCAGACATATTTGAAAACAGACAATTGATTTGAATTCTACAATTTATCTACAATTTTTTGGAACCATTCTTCATTCGAAAAAAATTCGATTTGTGGAAAATACGTTTTTTGACCAAGATTTGAGTTGTCCCATTTTATAGCAGTTTTTCGATAGCCGATTGCTCAAAAAAATTGTTCCTACATAAAAAAAGTAAAAACACTACATTAAAGTACATAAAATCTACAATTGAAATCGCCCTACCCGAAGTCATTTCGGCAAATTTGCCAAGATTTGAATATTCATCTATTTGGTTGCAATCTACGCGCCCAGTACTTCGTTCAGACACGCTGAGCATTCTCGTTCACTCTCCGTCGTAGGCAGATTGGAATTCATAATTTATATTCGAAAAGTGTAAATCATGTTATTCATTTTTTTTTACCAAAATAGCTTGATATGCTTAGTAAAACTGAAACCGGAAAACTGACGGATTGGTTTCATTTGGCAGTTACTCGTTATTTATCATTATTTTATTACAGTTTTTGCTTACAACGAAAACAAAAACTTCACTGCCACGTGAAATAACATTTTAATAGAAAAAAATTCAACAATGTAGAGGTATATACAGAAAGAAAAAGTTAAATGGAATGGTACATGACGAACACATCATTACCTAATTCAGCAGATGACTCTCAAGGACGACAGTGTATTTTTGTGATACTAAATTAAATTCACGTGAAAAAATGAAATCCGGCCAGAATTGGTATCTTTAGTAAACTGCATTTGATTCTGTAATTGCTGCCGGGGATAAACATAATTATAGCTGAACTGAGCTGAGCTGACACACTTTCAAAAAATCTCTTTCAAATTTGATTCGGGCACATTAGCATATTTCGATCGTGATAGCAACAGAATCCGCTCATTCGACCTAACAAAAATGATTCTGCAAAGCTGAGCACGTTCATTTGAATTTAAAATAGTACAGCGCACTAAATACACCGAAGTAAAATGTCACCAACACATACCATAAAATGCCTGACTGCAATCATATCAAACGCATATTGGAAACCAGGCATTTCGGCTGCTTTTGTCAACAATATGATGTGGAAGTGTGCGCTCACGAATTTCGAATGCAAACAGTAAATAATATACAGAAAATACCATCGAGATAGCTGCAAAATCGAATGATTAATCGTTTATGTGTTATGCAATCACGAAGCAACGACCGCAAGAACAATTAAAAACCGTTCAAAAGCATTTAGTTCTCATTATTTTCGATTGCATTTCATAAATGGATTTTCGAACGCGTGAAAATGTGTCGTATTCTTGAGATTGTCTGTGTATCCGCAATTGCAAACTGTAGACTATATGGTGCAAAAATTATTCGTGCTTTGATCCTATCGCAGAAATGAATTCAAATTAAAATCGCACCACTGAAAAACAAAACAAAAACAGCGCAAACAAAAAAGAGTACAAACACAGAGAGTGAGAGACCCATTCGTGAACATATGAGATTTTATACGGTGTTGAAAACTGATTGCCGACTTTATTTGCATTTTGTGTGAGCACAAGTGCAAAAATGTACCGCCATCGACATCGACGGAATAAATAATACAAACAAATCGGCACAAAAAAAAACAACAGCGCACACAGAGAGACAAACACACACACAGAGAGAGAGATAGATAGAGCCAACGATACAACAGTAGTACATTGAGAACAACCGACTACAATGTGGAACGAAAGCTGTCTGGAAACGAGCATTGGAAAAATGGCGAAACAAAACCGAGATTTCGATGAAAATGAAAAAAGAAACGAAAAAAAATCTGCTTCAATTTTGTGGTTTACAGTAGCGCGCACACAATCAATTTTACACGATAGCAACGCATGCAAGTTTACATAGTGAATGAGGAGGAGTAATGGCAAATTCTGTAATCTTTATTATGCATCGAACAGTTTTATTTAATTGCATGCATATTTTACAAAAGCGTGCACCATCGTCCACTTTTCACACACACACATTCATACATACATACACGCCCAGCACGGCACACCCAACAAAGGAACTCGCCGATCAACAACAATGTGATCGCCACCACTTCAAAGCAACAATTGAAAAATGGACAAGGACATTCGAATGGAACAATGCACAAAGATTTCCATATGTAAAAGGCACAATCCAACAAAAAATAATTATTTTCCAACTAGAAGCGAAAAAATGGGAAAAACGGAGAGAAAGTGCGAAAAACGAGAACTAAACGAACAGAGTGGAAGAAAATCATTTGAACCGCATGCTGGATGGAAAAAAAATGTTATGGAAAATTACGTACGATGATAGCCAAAGCATTCAATGAACCAACGAACAATAAATGCTGTTGCACATGTTGCGCTCGGCAGTAGTTGTAGTACCCT
>NW_022601811.1:0-1173 GCF_009176505.1 Sitodiplosis mosellana | reverse complement strand
CAATTAAATAAAAAGTCTTACCTTCGTAAGAAGGAGAGAAGAAGTAAGACACACTTTTTCACGCATGTTGTACAAATTATGTGATGTAATTACCTCTAATATCTCTGAAACCATTTTTATATCAGCTGACATAGTCTAGTGTTGACCATAGAGCTCTAATTTTACAAGTTGAAATCTTCATAGCCCCTCCTAGACCATCGTTTTTTTAAACTTAGTGACACCATTGTATGCCTAGTGCGGTTATTTGATTTCAACATTTTCACGTAAAAATTTGTTTCGAGTCGTTGGTTTCTTTCCGATTTCTGTTTCAGCAGTTCAATGTAACTGATAGCATCTCGCAAAACTTTTAGTCTTTTTTCGGATGGAATTGGCAGCTCGTCGTCCAAATTACGGTATAGTGTTGCCACTATTTGTTTATGTCGCCTGCTCCGCAACTTTTCCGCTTCCACTTTTCCTTACGTGGAAGTGTCTTGAATACCAGAGGGACCAGCGACATCATCTTCAGGCCCGTAGCCAGGATTGATTGTATGGGGTGGCATGACCAATTTTTGGGGTGACGCGTAATTTTCAATTTTTCAAAAGAAATTTTTGATATTTAATATCCTGAAACTTAATTTTCCCTTGATTTATTGTAAAATTTTCTTCAACTGTCGTTGATTTCGGCTTTCTTGAACTGGCGGCAAATCATTTTCAACCATAAATTCAGTTGCTTTAGTTTCAAATTCGTTGAAACTTTTTTATTTTGTAACTTTTTTATGTCCTCGATGATCAAATCAATCAGTGGGATTGCTCTGACGTAGCTCATTTCTCGCGACTGATGCAATTTATTGGCTGGCTCCAATAAATCTAACACTCTTTTCAAGAATAAGAGCATGGGAATGAATTTTGGCTTTTGAATGGCGTGCAATATATGTAAACAATAAATGTCGCAGACGATAAATATTCGTTATAAACAAAAGCATATCGAGAATGATTTTATAGGTCTCAATATCAAGTTATTATAGAAGATAGAATAAAACAAAATACAGAAGTCGTTCGGCAATTCGATTGGAAGTGTATCGTTCGGCTGTTTTCTTGTGTTGACTAATATTATTGAAGAACGTAATGCAACTCATTCTAATTTCAATTCCATGAATTATATTTGCTTCACGATTATTCATATTCAAGCATTTC
>NW_022601810.1:0-3135 GCF_009176505.1 Sitodiplosis mosellana | reverse complement strand
CATGTAAACGAGCGGTTTCGGCTAATCCTATATTTATTCTCAACGACTCATATGTTGAAATTAAAAAAAAACAGTAAACTACATACGTAACGTTAGTGTTTATGTTCTGCCTCAATGCAATGAACTCCGTATTCTTCTTCTCATATAACTGCAGCATGCGTGAATGTTAATTTACTATTTACTACTATAATGGACCCAATTTTATTTTAATCAATTTTATCGATTTTCAGTACTCAAAGTACACCCGTTGTTCCTCAGAGGCAACTGTCTACGGGATCTACATCGCAGCCTCAGCAAACCATAAGTAATCCATCACACCCACAGTTTGTCATTGTAAAGTCAGGCATTAACATTCAACAACAAGTCAAGCCAAATATTGTTGTTATGAAACCGCCCAGTTCCAATATTACACAAGTAAATATACTCATATGAAATATTTTCATGTTTTTTGTATTGATCGAAAAAAAACTCTTTTCAGGCACTGACACCCACCAATACACCGTACATTATTCAGGAGTCAGAAGAAATTGACGGCCTCTCCCATTTAGAGTAATAACTATTCTGAATCATTTTTTATGTATACATAATTTCACAAATTCAAAAATACATTTTTTGGTACAAGACAAAATCCGAATATATTTAAAGTAAACTTTAATCAATATTGTTGATATTTGAAAGGATGCATATTTGTTTTGACAATTGGACTTCATATATTTGCTATATATTTGCTCGCATCTAATGTTCATTTGCTACTACTTGGCGATATTATTTCACTGAATTTTTGCGCTGCAACCTTCTTTAACTGTTCGCTCTCCTGAGGACCAGTCGCATCAACCATTCCACGGAAAATGCTCTCTTCATTTTGTAACAAATTATGTGGAATATCGTACTCTTTGGCAATGCCCGCATCCATAACTAGGACACGGTCGGAATCCATAATGGTATGTAATCGATGCGCTACAGTTATAACGGTAAACTGTTTAAATTTTTCGCGAATTGTTTTCTGGATGAGCGCATCGGTTTGTGGGTCTACGTTGGCTGTGGCCTCGTCTAGCACCAATACTTTATTATTTCTTAAAATAGCTCGAGCCAAACATATCAATTGCCGTTGGCCTTGGCTGAAATTGGTTCCGCCTTCAGTTACCTGAATAAAATAATTTAAAAGTTGTTAAGAGAACTGTATTAGCTTAGCACTGAAGAAGAAAAACAAAACAAAACGTACAAAATAGTCCAAGCTTTCAATCATTGACTTCAATTCAACGTCCTCCAGTGATCGCCACATAGCATCATCGGTGTAATGACCAAACGGATCCAAATTGTAGCGGACTGTATGTGAAAATAAAACTGGATCCTGGGGAATTATAGAGATTTTCTCTCTCAAGCTGCTCAACGCAATTGTCCCAGTATTGATATTGTCTATTTCAATTATTCCATCAACATGGGCCAAACGAAATAGAGCTCCTATCAATGAGCTCTTGCCAGCACCGGTTCTACCTATAGGAAGATGTATATCCAAATTTTGCTTCTTTGTTTTTTTTATAGTGCATACAAACTCACCCACAACTCCAACTTTGAAACCAGATTCAATCTCCAAACGAAGGTTTTTCAATATTGGCGGTCCTTGTGGGTCATATCGCAAGGACATATTATGCATTTTTATTTTACCAGTTCTAGGCCAATCCGATGGTGGTTTTTCATCAGGACTTTGTTCCTATTTGAAAAAGATATTCAAAGTAGTTTTTTATGGTTATAGCACGTTTTTTAAATACCGGTTCTAGGTCTGTATACTGCAAAATTCGTTCGACGCTTGTCATCTGCTGCATAGTCTCTGTTGCTTGCCTAATTCCATATTGAACCATGCCGGTCAAAATTAGCGCCTGTGAAATGGCTAACCCAACATTTCCGCTGAATGTATCTTTGTGTAAATGAACAGAAGAGATACAATTAGAATTGAGCCAATCTATCTATAAAATAATAGTTGATTATATGAAAATACTTCTCACTTTCATAAAAAATAATAAAACTAAATGTAACGCTCGCAACAAATGCGGTGCTGATACAATCCATCCATAAGCCGCATGCTGTATTCGATGTCATTGCCTAATAAAGAATAATTAGAATTAGAAGATCAACCAGAAAATATAATAAAATAAACACCAACCAACTGCCAGACTGCGCTGTGGACGTCTTGCAAATGGTCGAATTCATTGGCTAACTTATTCTGAATATTTCTTGCTCGTATTGTCGCCAAACCGTTGATAGTCGCCGTCAAGTGCGAGAAAACCGGACTACGACCTGAATATTTTTTTTTCAAACCAATTTAGAAGTGAACTTCATTACACAATACACATTCATTGAACACAATAAAACAAAACCTACAAATTCCTTCTAAACGCTTCAAGTCTTGGGACGGTCGTAGGTACAGCTTGATAATTAGAGCGAACAAAACTATGGCACATGATAAAGCGAAAATCATTGGCGGATTCACTATCACGATCACTGCTAGTATGCCGAGCATAACTAATATTATTTGGATGGCTTCCATCATCACTCTTGGCATTATCTTTAAGATATTTAGTTGAAATTTTATTCAATGTTACTTTAGGATATGTTAAATTCGAATTACTTCATCGATAGCACCCATATCTTTTGAGAAACGATTTAAAATCCGACCAGATGGATTTAAATCGAAGAATCGCATTGGCGCATGCAAAATGCTGTAGAACATTTGATCATGTAATCTCTTCGAAGCACGCGAAGTTGTTCTGAAGAACAATATACTGCGATAAATGCAAATCTGTATTAAATGAAAAAAAAGAAGAATTCATTAGTAGTAGATGTGATGATAGACACTTCTGAGTGTAATGTAAGTATATTGGGCTAACCAGTAAAGGTCCCTCATTTTCAATAATTTTTTTACAAATGATCATATGCGTTCGATAGGGCATCCCTCAAAACCTCCGAAACAATATTTCTTTTCGTTGCGATTTTCCCGGGGGTGGTTTTAGAGGTTCTCAAAGTTGGCAACCCCAATTTTTTCCGGAGGCCATAACTTCTACGACTGGACATTTCTGGGAAGTGTCTTTGGAAAAGTTGTAGATCTTGTCAAGATACACAATTTTGCCGAACAAATCA
>NW_022601809.1:0-8032 GCF_009176505.1 Sitodiplosis mosellana | reverse complement strand
TGAGAAAGAAAAAATAAAGTGTTTTTAATTCATTGCTTTCATTAACATGGTCCTTCGACTGTGAGACTTTTCAGTGAAAAACAAAATAATACAGTGTCAGTGCATGAGATTTGGACTCAAATCAGTTCGGCCAGTTCTTGAGCGCGAAAGATCGTAAGATCCGGACTCAAATCAAGTTCTGACTGCTGAGCGCGAAGAATCTCTTTGCAAAAAAAGAAATCAAATTTGGACTCAAATCGGTCCAGCCAGTTTTTGAGCGCGAAAGATCGTAAGATCTGGACTCAAATCAAATTCTGACTGCTGAGCGCGAAGAATTTGCATTCTTTTTCCTTCAAAAGTGGAGAAAATCAAGGATTAAAGGGCCTTCGCGAAAATAAGGAAAAAACGCATGTTTCCTTGTCAGTGCAGTATTCATCAAAAAATAAACTATTACCGGTCACAAGGAATCGAAATTCATTTTAAAACGACGGATCCGTACTGTTGGATGGACCCAAACCCGAATAACTCACGAGACCAAACATTTGTCGCACGCGAAGAAGAATTTCTAAACCCAGTCAAGTTTTCGTTAGTGAATCAACCAAAAACTAGAGGGGAATATATTCGTGCAGTTTTTCACCTCGGCATAAGAGGCAGATACGCGATATTAATGAGTGATCGATTTTTTTCGGGAAACTGATTTTTAAAAAATCCAAGTGATAACAAACAGTGAAAAAAGGTTAGTGCCGCACAAATGAACCAGTGGTTGCCTGAGAAACAAGCCAGTTTCGGGAGAATATTGCGCATAACTAGAACATTCACCGAATTCCTCAGTCAACTAGGCGACCACAATAGCCACGACTTCCTGATACAGCGTGACAATTATTACAATCAAGTAAGAAGTGAACTTTTATCTCTTATCAATTTGTGGGCACAGTATTTTGGTGGAGTGCCACCCACATTACTGGAACATATTATTGGAAATTACGAGGCAGAACTGGAACGAGAAGTCGAGTTCGAGGCTATATTCAGGCAACAGGACCGGAGCTATTTTGCGCGTATTGAAGGTGTTTACCGAGAGATAGTAAGGGACCTGAACGAAGAGTTTGAGACGGGAAGATTCGAGTAACAAGCGAATGGCAGATTGGCTGAATTGGTACGCCGAGCAGCAACCGATTATCAACGATTTTTTGGAAAAAACCGACATTTTCACGGCCTATCTCAATCAAGAAGGTGTTGAGGGACAGGACGAGCGGAAAAAGTACTACGAAAACGTTAGAGCATTTGTTCTATCTCTGTTAAACATTAGGAAGAAATACCCAGCAGCTCTCAGACCTTCTCTACGACGACATCTGGCGCACATTGTTAAGATTTGCATTGGCGAAAGCATTAACGAAATAGTTGAGCACGACAGAATTTTTCGGGTTTACAGCATTTACGCCGATCTACAAAAGAAAGTATTCGAAGAGTTGCACGAAGAATTTGAGGACTGCGGAATCTAATGGAATTAGAAACGCCACCCGATTCTGATTTGGAATCTACCGTCGAATTCAATCTTTTTCAATTTACAAACGATTTAATAAAAAGCCGTCGCGCAGCACTCAAAGCAGAAGGAGTGCTCCAAACAAACGAAACGAGTCCGAGCATCAAACGGAAAAGGATTAGCACAAATAGGTCAAGGAAACGAGTGAAGCGACATCATGGACAAGGTTAATCTCGAGTCACAAAAGTTGCAGGCATTGAAGAGTGACGTTACTGCGGAGTTTGTGGCAAGTGCGACATTAGATGTCTTGAAGGCAAAGCGCGAAGAAGTTAATAAAACCGCGAAAACTATTACTGATCTTTGGGAAGCCACAAATATAAACGACGTTCCAGATCATGCAGTGGCAGACTGGGAGCAAAAAAAGGATGACACACTCGGAACGCGAGACGAAATTCTGGACCAGCTGGACGCCCGGATAAAGGAACTGGAACCAGTCCAGCCACCACCCAGGGCAGAGACTCCACCACAAACCTCGGTAGGTGTTGAAATAGAGACACTAACGAGCAAGTATAAAGTACTGATGGACGAGCTGAAAAAGGTGACCATAGAGTACGTTCGAACCAGCACAAAGGATGAATTGGAGAAGAAGAAAACAGAGCTCCGAGAATCACATGACAAATGGAAAGCCATTTTCGACAAAATTGATAAAACGAGACTGACTGTGGCTCAGGCTACTGTAATTCAACAACAACGCTCAAAATTGGCTACAGAAATTGATGACAAAGAGTCGGACTTGAGCAACGGAATTCTGACAAGATCACTCGAGGAAAACAAACGCTGGATCGATGATCACATGGCCACACACGGAACGAAAGAAAAAGAGGCAAGGGATACCATTAATAGAACGATAGAATTGAAGAACGCAGCCGAAAGGGAAAGGGATGAACATCAGCGACTACGTGATCAAGCAGAGACCGCGAAATCAGAAGCACTGCAGCAAATAGGTGAGCTACAGAGACAGCTGGACGATTTAAAAAAGGAGCAGCCGTCAACTTCTCATCAAGCGCTCATCGAGGCAAAAAAGAGGGCAGAACGAGAGCGCGACGAGGCCAAATCCGCAAAAGAAGTGGAAAGTCGGAAAAGGCGGGATGCTGAAGAAGCCAAGACGACGGCCAAGCAGAAGTTGCACGAACAGGAAGACAAGTTGAAGGGTGACATAGACGACTTGAAAGAAACAATTCAGCAAGTCAAACGGGAAGCCGCCCAGGGCACGAAAGACGCTATCGACAAATTGCAGCAAACACTGTCAATAGAAAAGACGGTATTAACAGAAGTTGAGTCAGATGACGATGAGTATGGAGTCCCAATGGGAGCTCCGATGATTGGCGCACCTGCTCGAGGAACGACGTCAAAAAATGTGGTCCAGTTAAAAATCGATACTGTAAGATTGCCGTATTTTGGAGGAGACCTAACTGAATGGGTTTCTTTTCGCGATTTCTTCGAATATCTGATTCATAACAATAAGGACCTGTCGGATACTATCAAGTTCCATCAACTTCGAAGCCACCTTAAGGGAACAGCATTGGATACCATTAAGGGATATCAGTTGAATGGGCAAAATTACGCGGCAGCCTGGGAGGATTTAAAGAAGCGATATGATCGACGAGAGGATTTGGTGCAGGAATACATCCGCCGGTTCCTCGAAATACCCGCCATTGTTGGACGTCCTACATTTACGAAACTTCGCGCTATCGTGGATGGCACAAACCAAATGAGGCGAGCATTGCCCACCTTTAGTGTGGAAGTCGCAGACTGGGATCCATGGGTGTCATTCATTATAATGACCAAGCTCGACGATAACACACGCCAAGACTGGAAGCAGAAGATGGGAAGGCGTGAGTTTACACAAGTAACTGAACTGCTTGATTTCATCGAGACAAGGGCGGTCGAAATTCAGCCAAGTCAAGGAGATCGTTTTGTGCAAATGATGAAGGGAGATGCTTGTCGCCGCCTCCCCAGGAAAGTTTTCCAAATAACTCCAGACGGAAAAACCCCAGAAAAACCAGTGAAACCAGAGAAGCTGGAAAAGCCAACAACGCCGAAGAAAGAGCTTGCTTGTCCCCTCTGTAGTGGGTCGCACAGGATTTGGAATTGTGAGACGCTAAAAGCCCAGGGTGCCAAGATACGAACTGATTTGATCAAATCACTTAAGATGTGTTTCAAATGTCTTCTTAAGCACCAGGTTGGAGAATGTAGCAGAGCTGATTGCCCATATTGCGAGGGCCCGCATCATATACTGCTATGTTACAAGTTTGAAAACGACCAAAAGAAGAAACAAGCCGCAATGGAATCAGTTGCAAATTTTCGGCGTGGTCCCAAGAAGAAGGAAAAGGACTGGACCCCCAGCCATCGACATCGTCACTCCCAAAAAAGAAAACGCAAGGGCGACCACCTCAACCTCAGGAAAACGGATGGTCAGATTGGGAGGATCAACCCGAACCAAAACTTTAAGGAAGAACGTTCACCATCAGGGAGCAGAAAGGGAAGATAGCCACATAATTTTAGGTACGGCTACAATTAATATAGTTAGTAAATCAGGGTTTGAAATTAAGACAAGAGCCTTATGTGACAATGGATCACAGGTCAATTTAGTCTCACAATTTGTAGTTCAGAATTTAAGGGAAAAACCAATCCCAAATTGTATTAATTTTACGGGTATTGGGGGGAACAAATTGGGAACATCTTTTGGGGAGGTATGGTTGTCGATTAAATTGAAAAATGGTGAAACATTGACCGATCGTTTTTACGTCGTGAAAAACATTACAAATTATGTCCCCAGAATAGCTCGTCACCGGTGGAACGATCTGGGAGAGAATTTAGCTGACGAATTCTATAACCAGCCGGGAAAAATTCATGCTCTACTCGGTGCTGGCATATGGATTCAGATCATTGAGCCAGTTGTGATCAAATCTTCTGATCAACAGGCTATTGCTCATGAATCCAAGTTGGGATACATCATTTTGGAGTCAACAACCGGTTCCAAACAACCTGTAACTCCATATGTTGGTTCAATTTCAAAGGGAACTTCAATTCGAGAATTAACTGATCAAATTCAGAAATTGTGGGAAGTAGAAGAACTCCCCTTAACTCACAAACGTACCAAAGAAGAGGAACTTTGTGAAGAAATCTTCGTTCGAGAACACTCTCGAACTAAAACGGGGCGTTACATAGTTCGCATGCCACTGAACGATAAGATCGCTAAGCTAGGGAAGTCAAAGAATAGAGCTTTGCATCAATATTTTGCGATGGAAAATCGCATGAGGAAAAATCCCGATTTTTCTTTCAAATACAAAATGTTTATGACGGAATATGAATCCCTTGGTCACATGGAACAAATCTGGGAAGATCATGAGTCTGGGTATTACACTCCACATCATGGGGTAATATCCGCCAACAAGTTCAGAGTGGTTTTTAACGCGTCTGCTAAGGCGACAGCTAAGGCAGATTCGGTGGAAATATCTCTGAATGAGGCTCAATTGGTTGGGGAAAAAATCCAGAAGGATTTGTTCCTCATCCTGATCAATTTCAGGAGGTTCAAGGTTGGGCTCATCGGAGACATTGAGAAAATGTACCGTCAGGTTTTGATACACCCCGAAGATCGAAAGTATCAAAAAATCCTTTGGAGGCCTACAGAAAAAGAGCCAATCAGGGTTTATCAATTAAACACGGTGACTTACGGCCAAGCATGTGCTCCGCATTGTGCAATTCGTGCCCTCAACCAGTGTGCCATAGACCACGAGAAAGAATACTCTCGTGCGGCTGAAATCGTCAAGAATTGTTTTTATGTTGACGATTTACTAACTGGTGCCGATTCTTCAAAATCAGTTGAAATTTTACAAAGAGAAATTGCTTCACTTTTGAAGCAGGGCGATTTTAACATCACAAAATGGAAATCAAATGGGAATCTTTTTGAGAAAATTGACATAAATAGTTATGAAGGATCGGTGCTCGGATTACGGTGGGATCTTCGAAACGATTGTTTCTCGTACCACATATCCGAAGATGAATCTAAATCTGATAGCATCTGGACAAAAAGGAAAATTCTTTCCCGGTTGGGTAAGATGTATGATCCAAACGGTTTCTTGGGCCCTGTCATCATGACAGGAAAAATCATCATACAAAATTTGTGGCGTGATAAACTCGACTGGGATGAGGAAATGACAGGAGAACTGAGACACCAGTGGATAAAATTCAAAGAAGACCTATCCCATATAAAAACCATTTCAATAAATCGATGGTTTGGGACCAGTATGCAGGGAAGAATTCAATTGCATGGATTCTGTGACGCATCAGAAAAGGGATATGGTGCTGCGCTATATTCTCGAGTAAAGACGACTGAGGGGTACAAGATCGAGCTTGTGGCCTCAAAGTCTCGAGTTGCACCATTAAAAATAACAACCATTCCACGTTTGGAACTCTGCAGTGCCAGTCTGTTGGCCGACTTGATTGAAACGGTCTTTCCAATTTTTTCGGATTATAAGCCAAAGATATGTTGTTGGTCCGATTCTCAAGTCGTTCTGCAATGGTTACGTCAGCCGTCCATTTCTTTGAAAATTTATGTAGCAAATCGGGTGTCAAATATACAAACTAAGAGTGAAAAATTCAAGCTCCAGTGGAAATGGATAGCAGGGATTCAAAATCCTGCTGACCTAATTTCTAGAGGATGTACTATCTCAGATTTGAGTCGAGACTCAATTTGGTGGCATGGCCCAGTATGGCTACAATAAACTTCGAGAAAATGGCCGGAACAACCACAAATTCTCGAAAAAGCTGATGAAGAAGTAGAGAGGGAAATTCGAGCTGTACATTTGGTAACAGACCAACCTCCAGGTTTTTTGAGAGGTAAATGGTATAAATTCAATAAGGATCGCCAGAAGGTTTATGCATTGATAAATGCATATGGAAACTGGCAAAAACTTTTAAGAGTAACTGCAACTCTTTTCCGAGCAATTTCAAATTTCAAATATGCTTGGTCAAGAACACAAGGAGCATTGACTGTCCAAGAATTAGAGACAGCTCGCAAATATTTGGTCAAGATTGATCAATTACACTCATTTCTCAAAGAATTTGAAAAGGCCAAGGATGGGAAACCAATAGCAATAGGTAATTTAGTTGTCATTCGAGATAACCAAGATGACTGCTTACGAATAAGTGGCCGAGTCCACAGTCAAAACCTGACTAAAGATGAACAATTTCCAATTGTTCTGGCCAAGGACAGCTTATTGGCTCCATTGTTGATTAGGGATGCACATCTTAAGACAATGCATGGTGGAAATCAGCTAACGTTACAGTACTTAAGATCTAAGTACTGGATTGTTGGAGCTAAAGGATGTTATTCGGAAGTGTCCAAATTGTTTTAGGCTACGCATGACAGCCTCAACTCAGTTGATGGCATCTCTGCCAACTTATCGAACCACTCCCGACAAAGCTTTTAGAAATGTGGGGTTAGATTATGCCGGACCAGTTCAGGTTAGGTCTGCATTAGGCAGACTGCCCAAAATCACAAAAGCCTGGATAGCAGTGTTTGTATGCTTAGTTACACGGGCAATTCACCTAGAATTGGTAAGTGATGGCACAACACAGGCTTTTATAGCTGCATTGAAACGTATGATTTCACGCAGAGGGATGGTTGCTCGAATCGTGTCCGATAATGGCCGAAACTTTGTTGGAGCAAATAATTATCTAAAAATGATAACTGAGCAAATTGCTAACTCCACTCAAGAATTGGAAGACCAATTCAGGATCAAATGGACTTTTTCTACCCCAGAAGCGCCTCATCAGAGGGGAATCTACGAAGCGGCAGTCAAGTCCGCAAAATCTCATTTGGTCAGGGTAATAGGGGAGACCACGTTAACGTTTGAAGAATACGCCACTGTGTTGTGTCAGGTTGAAGCATGTGTTAACTCACGTCCCATATGCAGTTTAAATGAAGATCCAACTTCACTCGTTGCACTCACCCCTGGACATTTCATAATTGGTGAAGCGCTAGTCAGGATTCCTGACGAGGAAGACTATAGAGAGATTCCGATTAATAGGTTGGATAGGTGGAATCTCCTGCAAAAAATTACTCAACATTTCTGGGAAAAATGGCATACTGAGTACATAGGGACTCTCATAAATCGATCAAAATGGACTTCTGAGCACAAAAACTTAGAAGTGGGAGACTTGGTCATCGTCAAAGATGACAACCAACCCCCTCAGAAATGGAAACTAGGGAGAATTGAGGGAGTGTTACCAGGAGAGGATGGCTTAGTTAGGTCAGTAGTTATAAGAACCCCTACGGGGGTATATAAGCGTCCCATAGTTAAGCTTGGATTATTGTTACCCTCTGCTGAGGAAGAATTAATAGCAACTAATATCTAAAGAGAATTAGACTAAGTAGTTAAGAATAAACTAAAATCAAAAAAAAAAATGTAATTAGCATTAAGGTAACCAATTAACTTCTTTTTGATTTGGGGGGGGAAGATGTTGGAAGCACAAACAAAAGCTGAAATAACGCCTTCATTTATGCTT